>NC_073303.1:127344505-127618775 GCF_027595985.1 Sorex araneus
TGATGCTTTTAAAATAAAACTCTAGTACAGGCTAGTTCCGGCCATTAAATAGAATTCACATATATTCAACACACTTTTCTGGTTCTTTTGAGTAAATTTCCCATTTAGACAACTGCTCTTTTATTTTTCAAGAGTAAAGCTGATTTTTATTATTATTTGAGGTGAAATAGCAATTGCCAGTTGATAGCTAAAGTGGCCAACACTTACCTCTTATCATTTCTGCCACATACTCAGTTCTAAGATTCTGCCATGATGAGCCCAGCCCCCCTGATATCCCTGTCAGCTTGCTCATGGTCCAGTCCTTAATTTTTTTTAAGTTTCAAGTTTTTCACTTAGTAATACAACGTGATTTTTTAAATGTTGCTAAGAAAATTACTTTTGACAAGATGTGTAAAAATGCTTGACTCCAGAGTAATTGTGGTACAGCAATGAATCAAGACTAAAGTTAATTAGATATCATCATCCCATACATATTCCTGGCTCTTGACACATTCAAGACACCTTGGTATCCATTTTTAACTGCAATTTAAAAGAAGCTTCTTAAGCAATTGGGTTAGGCACTAAGCTCCATAGACGAGCAAGATAAATTTCTTGGTGTCAAGGAATTTACGATCAAGGAGGGGAGATAGACAGAAAGGATAATTTCAACAGTAAAGTGCAGTGATAAAGGCAGGAAGGAATCATCGTCCCTGACAGGCATTTGGCACGTGATGCCTGTGTCATGATGCTACGTGTCGAGTTCACTGCATTGGGCTTTACGTGCGCTACTTCATAGAATCTTCATAACCTACCCACTTGGCAGGAACCGTTGTCTCAGGCAATCACCTGCAGCCTCACAGTTGGCCAAGGACGGACCTGGGGTTAGAATCTCAGGAGCCCTCAGAGTGGAGGGTTTGCTTTCTGCAGCTGGCAGTCACTTCAAGGTGTAAATCTTACTACTGCACAACTTACCACTTCAATCTTGGTGATGCAGAACAACCATTTTTTGCTCACAGATTTTGGTGGGCCATCAAACAGCACAGAAGTAGTAGCTTTCTTCTGTTCCGTGTGTCTGGGCCTCAAGCTGGGCAGATCGAAAGATTGGAATTTGTCAGCAGTTGGGTGGGGGCTGGATGTTAAATGACTCATCCATGCGGTGGTTGATGCTGGTTTTGGGCTGGATATGAGTTGGGGTCATCGGCAGAGACGCTAACCTGTGGCCTCTCCACATGGTTGTTTGAATCTCTGCAGAGCCTGGTGTGTGGGTTTCAAGATCAAGCATCCCACAGGGCCAAACTCCAAACTGCACAGGTTTTTGTGACCCCAAGGAATCATGCAGTGTCATTTACGAGCCTCGGGACCTCTTGAGATGAAGAGGGAGAACTATACATATTCTCACGGGAGAAAGTCACATCCTTTGAGAACATGGGAACTCAATTCCACACAGACAGAATCAATCTATTTTTTTTCTTTTTGGGTTACACCCAGCAATGCACAGGGGTCACTCCTGGCTCTGCACTCAGGAAATACTCCTGGCGGTGCTCAGGGGACCATATGGGATGCTGGGAATCAAACCCGGGTCGGCCGGCAAATGCCCTACCCGCTGTGCAATCGCCCCAGCCCCCAGAATCAATCTTTACATTGGTTTTCCTATCAACTGTGTTCTCCACCAACATTAATGCAAGATCTGCCACAGAGACTGAGAAAAAGAAGGTCATATTGACAAGTCAGATTCAATAGAACACTTTGCAAGAAATGACAATATGGTTAAAAGTCTGGGGAAAAAAAGGTCATGGGGGATTCAAAATTCCACTCTGCC
This sequence comes from Sorex araneus, assembly GCF_027595985.1. Classification (NCBI taxonomy): domain Eukaryota; kingdom Metazoa; phylum Chordata; class Mammalia; order Eulipotyphla; family Soricidae; genus Sorex; species Sorex araneus. Next base: position 127,346,304 of record NC_073303.1, read on the forward strand.
ACTGTCCTTCCCATGTCCACAGTCATTCATATTCTACTTGTAAAACAAATTCAGCCCCTTCTTCAGGACCCCCGAGTCTCATTTCAACATGGCATCAGCAGGAAGCATGGAGACACCTTCGTTTGGTCAGGTCCAGTGTGAGGAAGATCTTTTTATGTGGCTCCTCTGAAAGCCAGTTCCCCATCTTGCTTTAATCCCAAGCCACATCACGTTGGTGGGACAGGCACTGAGTGACTGTGATGACTCTCCTGTGGAACAGGCATTATATGACAGTGACGACTCTCCTGTGGGACAGGCATTGAGTGACAGTGACGACTCTCCTTTTTGACAGGCATTGAGTGACAGTGATGACTCTCCTGTGGGACAGGCATTGAGTGACAGTGACGACTCTCCTGTGGGACAGGCACTGTGTGACAGTGACGACTCTCCTGTGGGACAGTGACGACTCTCCTGTGGGACAGGCACTGTGTGACAGTGACGACTCTCCTGTGGGACAGTGACGACTCTCCTGTGGGACAGGCATTGTGTGGCAGTGACGACTCTCCTGTGGGACAAGCATTGTGTGACAGTGACAATTCTCCTGTGGGACAGGCATTGAGTGACTGTGACGACTCTCCTGTGGGACAGGCATTGTGTGACAGTGACGACTCTCCTGTGGGGCAGGCATTGAGTGACTGTGATGACACTCCTGTGGGACAGGCATTGGTGACAGTGACGACTCTCCTGTGGGACAGGCATTGTGTGGCAGTGACGACTCTCCTGTGGGACAGGCATTGTGTGACAGTGATGATTCTCCTGTGGGACAGGCATTGAGTGACTGTGACGACTCTCCTGTGGGACAGTGACGACTCTCCTGTGGGACAGGCATTGTGTGGCAGTGACGACTCTCCTGTGGGACAGGCATTGTGTGACAGTGACGATTCTCCTGTGGGACAGGCATTGAGTGACTGTGACGACTCTCCTGTGGGACAGGCATTGTGTGGCAGTGACGACACTCCTGTGGGACAGGCATTGAGTGACTGTGACGACTCTCCTGTGGGGCAGGCATTGAGTGACTGTGACGACACTCCTGTGGGGCAGGCATTGAGTGACTGTGACGACTCTCCTGTGGGACAGGCATTGTGTGGCAGTGACGACTCTCCTGTGGGACAGGCATTGTGTGACAGTGACGACTCTCCTGTGGGACAGGCATTGTGTGACAGTGATGATTCTCCTGTGGGACAGGCATTGAGTGACTGTGACGACTCTCCTGTGGGGCAGGCATTGAGTGACTGTGACGACACTCCTGTGGGACAGGCATTGGTGACAGTGACGACTCTCCTGTGGGACAGGCATTGTGTGACAGTGACGACTCTCCTGTGGGACAGGCATTGTGTGACAGTGACGACTCTCCTGTGGGGCAGGCATTGAGTGACAGTGACGACTCTCCTGTGGGACAGGCATTGTGTGACAGTGACGACTCTCCTGTGGGGCAGGCATTGTGTGACAGTGACGACTCTCCTGTGGGGCAGGCATTGAGTGACAATGACGACTCTCCTGTGGGACAGGCATTGTGTGACAGTGACGACTCTCCTGTGGGACAGGCATTGTGTGACAGTGACGACTCTCCTGTGGGACAGGCATTGTGTGACAGTGACGACTCTCCTGTGGGACAGGCATTGTGTGGCAGTGATGACACTCCTGTTTGAAAGGGAAAATGAGCGGCAGTTACGGCTGTCTCTGTTCCATAACAGTTTTGAAACTGATGCGGGTACATGCCATTTCCCTGCTGAAGACTCTGTCCTGCTGGCTGGGAAAATCATGGCTCATGGTTCTGTGTTCGGGAATCTCGTGGCTCATGGTTCTGTGTTCGGGAATCTAGTGGCTCATGGTTCTGTGTTCGGGAATCTCGTGGCTCATGGTTCTGTGTTTGGGAATCTCGTGGCTCATGGTTCTGTGTTCGGGAATCTCGTGGCTCATGGTTCTGTGTTCAGGAATCTCGTGGCTCATGGTCCTGTGGTCGGTTAGCTGTTGTCTCCTGTAAGGAGCTGCTGCTGCTTGCCTCTGAATAGGTTTCTCCGCTGACGGCCTGCCTATATAGTTCGAATGTCACTGGCCTCCTTTCTCTGTCTTTCTAGGTCAAACCTGATGTAATCCTGAACAATTTGCAGGCTTCTCATGTATCTATTTTCTTTCTTTAATTTCTTTTTTTTTCTTTTAAGGATTTCATTATCATTATTTTGCTTTCTTGGTCCTACCTGGTGATGCTCAGGGGTTACTCCTGGCTCTGCACTCAGTAATTAGCTCTGGCATTGCTCAGGGGACCATATAAGATGCTGGGGATTAAACCCAGGTCAGCTGCATGCAAGGCAAATGCCCTCCTTGTACTATTGCTCTGGCCCCCTCTCTTTAATTTCTAAAATGTTTTTTTGGACCACACCTGGTGGTGCTCGGGGGCGACATCTGGCCCACTGCTTGGGAGATAACCAGGCCACCTGCTTGCTAGTCGCGTGTCTTGGCCTGCTAAGCTCTCCCCAGCCCATCTCTGTGCTTTTCTACACAAAAGCCAGACTCACGGCACCCTTTGTGGTCAGGCCTCCCCTCTGTGGGCTCCCTTGGGGGGGCCTGTGGGACAACCTCCCCCTGGCTCCCAGGAGCCACCTGCTGCGTGGAGGGAAGTAGTGAAGGGTGCTCGTGTCTGTGGGGAAGGTTGTGTGGCACCTCCATGAGAGATCTAGACTCTCACCTGGATTCCGTGTTTTCTGTTTAGGTCACTCTGGCAGTGTTCAGAGTGCTTGGGAGCGGGTGGTGGGTGGGTGGGGCATGTGATGCCAGGATTCGAACCTGGGTCTCCTGCATGCAAAGTATGTGCTCCAGCCTGTGGCTCTAGCTTTCATCTTTGACTGTAGATATTCCTCTTCCTCCTCCTTCTCCACTTCCTCTTCCTCCTCCTTCTCCTCTCTCTTTTCCTCCTCTATTTTTGCCCACATCCAGCTGTGCTCAGGGCGATTACTCCTGACTCTACACTCCTGGAGGTGCTCAGGAGACCATATGGGATGCCGGGGATTGAACCCAGGCTGCTGTGTGCAAGGCAAACACCCTCCCCACTGTACTATTGCTCCAGCCCAAAACACACAGATCTCTAAATCTGCTCTGGCTCTCTTCTGTTTTTTGTTTTCCCTGCTGCTTCTGAATCCCAAATTTGCTGTTTTCGGTGATTCTGCATCTTGCTTTCTTCATCCAACTCCACTTTTTGGTGAGTTTTCCTCACATAACATGGTGAGTCCATTGGTTCATGTTACAGAAGTAGAAGAGAATTTTTTTCATTAATTTTTTATCAAATGACTGTGGGACAGACCCTTACAAAATTGTTCATGATTAGGTTTCAGTCATACAGTGTCTCAACACCCATTCCTCCACCAGTGTACATTTCCCAGCACCAGTGTCCCCAGTATCCCTCCCACACCCTCCACCCACCCCCGCCTCCTGCCTGCCTCAATGATAGGTGCTTTTCTTCTCTCTCTCTCTCTCTCTCTCTCTCTATCTCTCTCTCTCTTTCTCTCTCTCTCTCTCTCTCTCAGCATTGTGGTTTGCAATACTGACACTGAAAGGTTATCAAGAATATCCCTTTACTTACTTTTAACCCTCAGATTTTGTCCAGTGTAATCATCCCCAGCTATTATTGTCATACTGGTCTAGAAGAGAATTCTTGAACTTCATGTCATGGGAAGTATTACTTAGAACATAGATACTGAGATTAGGAGCAAGTATGAGTTTAAAATTCACCCTCTCCTTAAAAATATAAAAAAACTTTCTTGGGGGGTCACACCTGACTGTGCTCAGGGCTTATTCCTAGAGGGCTCAGGGGACCATATGGGATGCTGGGGATTAAACCTGGGCTGGCCACATGCAAACAAACGCCCCTGCTGCACTATTGCTGTGGTCCCTCAACTTTTCCTTTTAAGAACTTGAGCTGCATGGCCAAAGTTACTTGATCTTTAGAGCCAATTTCCTCCTTTGATGTGGTATTAGATTGCCTTTATTATTTTTGTGGTTTGTGGTGGGAACACTAATAAAAGACTAGATAAATAAAGTAGAACATTGCAGAGTCTTCAAAACTGCCCTTTGTCATTATTTTTATCACTTGGGTTTGGAAGGACACGGGTTGCTTTTTATATGCCAATAACCATTCTGATCTGAAAGGAGTCTGGTTTCCCTTCTAGAAAAATGGCCCTGTTCTCATTCTGCTAGGCACCTAGAAAGTCAACTTCTGAAGCTCTTGAAGAGCTCAGGGTCTTGAGAGACAGAAACACACCTCCTCATGGTGCCCCCTGGGTAGCTCTGTGGTGGCACTTGACGGGAACCACAAGAAACCTGGACCTTAGGCTGGATATGGCTCAGGTGCATCAGTCAGCTGTGGCTGAGTGCACGTTTTAGCCCTACTACTTGTCCTTTCTTTTCTTTTCTTTCTCTTTTTTTTTGTTTTTTTTTGGGTCACACCTGGCAATGCACAGGGGTTATTCCTGGATCTGCACTCAGGAATGACCTCTGGCTCAGAGGTCAGAGGACCATATGGGCTGCTGGGAATCAAACCCGGGTTGGCTGTGTGCAAGGCAAATGCCCAACCCGCTGTACTATTGCTCCAGCCCCACTACTTGTCCTTTCTCATTTCCACACCATTGCTAGGGCACCCTGCGGCTCCCTGGTGGAAGGCCAGTCACGTTCTCTGCCTTGACTTTGGGTTGAGTGCTGTGGTCTGCCCTGGCCAGCTGAAAGAGGTGGCCGTGACAAGTGTGCCCCTCCCTTCTGTCGGGAGACCCGGAGTCTTTCCATTTTCCCCCTTTGTCACTGCTGTGACTGAGAATAGGGCTGAGTTAGGGTTCTGGTGCTAGCAGTTAGACAGGGGCTTATGGCGCAGAGCCGCCAGCTGCACCCCACCCTCCCCAGGCCCGCCTAGAGCAGCCTACTACCAGCTGAGCCGCAGATGTGGTCACTCCAGAAATGAACGGCAGCTATTTGTTACACAGCAAGAGCCTGATGATACAAGCCGAAGCCAGAGACTGTGGAAAGTCACAGGAAATTCAGAAAAATGCCTCCCTTCATGGTGGCCGGCTTCATCATGTCTTTCCCTGGGGGAGGGAAGAGGCCAGTGAGGGCAAGGAGTGCAATGGTGATGTTGACTCTTACAGCCCACAGGGATGAGGGGGCCAGTATTTCGAGTACAAATGCCCCGCTGGGTATTTGAATTCCAAGAGGAAACTTCTCAAAAAAAGAGAAAACATTGATGCTAAGACAGGCAATGCTTCTAGAGTTGGGGCGGGAAAGGCCTTTGTCCTAAGCTCTGCATCTCACCGGCTTCCAAGGAAGCATGAGAGATAACCCCTTCCCACCCCCCACCCTCCCCCTTCGCTCTGGTCATTTTCAGTGGAACTGGACAGGGAGGAAGCAACCTTGAGCCCAGCGGGTGAGGCTGGAACCGGTAACCTGTCCTGCCGCGGTGACTCCAGTCTGAGTTTCACACAACAGGAGCAGAAGAAGTCGTGGAGGTTGTCTCTTGACCCAGAGCACTGGCTTCTATTTATTTATTTATTTAATTTTATTTTTTAAATCCATTTTGATTTTTTTTTATTAGTGAATCACCATGAGACAAAGTTACAGACTTACAGGTTTTCATGCTTATGTTTCAGTCATACAATGATTGAGTACCCATCCCTCCACCAGTGCCCATTCCCCACCACCAATGGTCCCAGCATCCCTCCTGCCACCCCCACCCTGTCCCCTTCACCCCACCCTGCCTCTGTGGCAGGGCATTCTCATTTGCTTGCTCTCTCTTTTTGGGTGTTGGAGCACTGGCTTTTAAAATTAGACAAAAGGCACAAACAAGCCTCACAAGAAATCTCACAGCTAATGGACTGTGGGTCAGAAAGGGGCGGGAGGGAAGCCAGGCTGGGCTCGTTCTGGGGGGCACCAACAAGTGGGTACCATCATTGAACGGTGGCCAGCAGGCCAATGCCCAGTACCGTGGAGGGCGGGTGGAAACAGGCCGAGGGGGTTTTATTCTTTTCCCCTCCCCATCCCCCCCGGCAATGTAACAACTAAACTGAATATTTTTGGGGAAAGTAATTCCAGAAAGAAGTTCCTGTTCCTCAGGTAAATACTGACGCTCGGTGCCCCCAACAGTCATTTTGATTTCTTTTCTGGAAACACATTCTCTTCTAAAAGGTCCATTTAGAAACCTGTCTTGCAATTTGGAGAGCTGGCTTCCTGTCGGTTCTGTGGGAGGGGGCTTCTGGGGGCGGGGGGAACTCTCCAGAGCGCTGTGTACCGTGTGGTCCTTAACGGGAAGGCTTTGTTTGCACTGGGGCTAGGCAGCGAGGGGACAAGTCCTGCAACGAGCAGTCATCTGCTTGAAAAGAGCCGGGATTGGCTTTCGCTGGCTTCACACGAGAGAATTCCTTCCCGAGTCTGGAATTGCTTGGGCCTGGCCACAGCACCTGTCCGGGGCCAGCCGAGCAGGACAGCTGCCTCGCCTGGGTGTTTGCTGTGAACTTGCTTAGGATCTGCTGGTTTTACTCTTATGGGTCCATAAAAAGAATTAGCTTTTAATTTTTGTTGGTTTTATTTATATTTTGGTTTGTGTTTTGTTTTTGGGCCACACCTGGTGATGCTCAGGCGTTACTCCTGGCTCTGCACTCAGGCATCACTCCTGGCGGTGCTCAGGGGACCAGATGGGATGCCGGGGGGGGGGGGGCGATGAAACCCGGGTCAGCTGCGAGCAAGGCAAACGCCCTACCCACTGTGCTATCGCTCTGGCCCCATAACTATTCATTAAAAACAAACAAACAAACAAACAAACAAACAAACAAACAAACAAACAAACAGACCAGACCCTATTCTTCCTAGTTTCAGCTTCAGAAGAAAGAGCAGGGCTAGACTTACTGCAGATGATTCTGGAGTGTTGAGGAACATCTGGGCGCATGTGGCACTCCAGCACTCCCTCTAGGAGGGCCTTCACATCCTCACGTCTTAGCATTTTGTTTTGGGGACACTCCTGGCTTGGCGCTTAGGGGCACTCCTGGTGGTGCTCGGGGGACCAGGCATGTGCAAGCTCAGCCCTTGATCTGTGTCTCTGAGCCCCAGTCCTCACTGTTGATGAACAAAAGGAGTTGATGCTTACCTTAAAAAATGTTGAATTCTGGGGCTGGAGAAATAGCACAATGGGTAGGGCGTTTGCCTTGCATGCGGCCAACCTGGGTTCGATTCCCAGCATCCCATATGGTCCCCCGAGCACCACCAGGAGTAATTCCTGAGTGCAGAGCCAGGAGTAACCACTGTGCATCTGTGCATTGCTGGGTGTGACTCAAAAAGCAAAAAAAAAAAAAAAAAAAAAAAAAAAAAGGTGAATTCAGTCACACCTTAGGTGAAAAAAGTGGAGAATTCTGGGATGAGAAAAACATCACTTAAAAAGTTAAAAATGATATTAGGTTTAATTCATTTTCAATACTTTTAAATTTAGTTAATTTTAATTAATTTCCAAAAGGAGAGGGAGAGAGAGAGAGAGAGAAGAAAAGGGGCAGGTTGGGGGGTGTGGTGATGGGAGGGAACCTGGGGACACTGGCGGAGGGATGGGTGTTGGAGCACTGTATGACTGACACCTGGGACAGCTTTGTTAAGGGTTTATCTCACAGTGATTCAATAAAAAAATCTTAAAAAAACCCCATTTTAATGGAATCCCGTTATCTACAGAGTAGACAGGATGTGGTCGGGGGCGAAACAGCCTGAAGTGTGCAAGGCAGCGAGTGAGCACGGCAGTTCTCTCTGCCTTGAGGTGCCAAGGGCCCTTTGTCCCTGACACCAGAGGCTTCTGCCCCGCCCGCAGCCTCGCCTCTGTCCCTGCCCTGGCACTTAGCTGAAGCTGCACCATCACTCTCCCGCTCCCCTGCCTCCGTCTGAGCCTCTGGAGGCGCCACGTTAGGAATGTCAGGAACGGCCATGGTGCTCTCTTACTGTGGATTCAGAACATCTGGGCTCCGTCCTGGCTCAGCCCCTCTCCCCCTTCTGTGGGCCAGTGCTGCCCGCTCTCCCCTCAGAGCTGAACCAGAAGTGGGTTCTTGCTCCTCCTCCTCCTCCTCCTCTCCTCTCCTCCTCCTCCTTCTCCTGCTCTTCCTTCTCCTCCTCCTCCTCCTCCTTCTCTTCCTCCTCCTCTCCCCTCTTCCTCCTCCTCCTCCTCTTCCTCCTCCTCCTCCTCTTCCTCCTCCTCCTCTTCCTCCTCCTCTTTCTCTTCTTCCTACTCTTCCTTCTCCTCCTCCTCCTCTTCCTCCTCCTCTTTCTCTTCTTCCTCCTCTTCCTTCTTCTCCTCCTTCTCTTCCTCCTCTTCCTTCTCCTCCTCCTCTTCGTTCTCCTCCTCCTTCTCTTCCTTCTCCTCCTCCTCTTCTTTCTCCTCCTCTTCCTCCTCCTCCTTCTCTTCCTCCTCCTCCTCCTCTTCCTTCTCCTCCTTCTCTTCCTCCTCTTCCTTCTCCTCCTCTTCGTTCTCCTCCTCCTTCTCTTCCTTCTCCTCCTCCTCTTCCTTCTCCTCCTCTTCCTCCTCCTCCTTCTCTTCCTCCTCCTCCTCTTCCTTCTCCTCCTTCTCTTCCTCCTCCTTTTCTTCCTTCTCCACCTCTTCCTTCTCTTCCTCCTCCTCCTTTTCCTTCTCCTCCTTCTCTTCCTCCTCTTCCTCCTCCTCTTCCTCCTCCTCTTCCTTCTCCTCCTCCTCTTCCTCCTCCTTTTCTTCCTTCTCCACCTCCTCCTTCTCTTTCTCCTACTCCTCCTCTTCCTTCTCCTCCTCCCCTTCCTCCTTCTCCTCCTCCTTCTCCTCTTCCTCTCCTTCTCTTCCTCCTCCTCTTTCTCTTCCTCCTCTTCCTTCTCCTCCTCCTCTTCCTTCTCTTCCTCCTCCTCCTCCCCCTCCTCCCCTTCCTCCTCACCTCCCCCCACCCCACCGCCCCGACCCTCCCATTCACTTTCCTAACTGGAGCCCAGGCTTTTTTTTTTTTTTTTGCTTTTTGGGTCATACCTGGTGATGCACAGGGGTCACTCCTGGCTCTGCACTCAGGAATTACCCCTGGCGGTACTCAGGGGACCATATGGGATGCTGGGAATCGAACCTGGGTCGGCCACGTGCAAGGCAAGCGCCCTACCCGGTGTGCTATCACTCCAGCCCCTGGAGCCCAGGCTTTTGTCCTGCTCTCTCCACCTTCTCTCGACACAGTAGCAGCAGGGACTGGCTAGGTTGTCCTCTCAAGCACAACCCAGGGCTCCACCCCCCCCCCCAGGGAGCCTGGAGTTCTACCCCTGATCCCCGGCATCACCTCCTTTCCCACCCTATAGCTGCCTCCACCTGGGTTCCCTCTGGTCCTGTGTGAGGGCTGGTCCTTGGCCCCGGGTGCCGTGCGCCTGACTTGGCATCTCTCCAGTGTGGCCACGGCCTGTCCCTTGCTGACGGTGCCTCAGACCAGCCGCCATCCCCTTGCGAGCTGAGCTGAGAGGGGCTCCTTCCTCCACGCTGTGCCCCTCACGACTCGCTTCTTTCCATGATGGTCACCCCACATACAGGTTGGACACTGTCCGGCTCTGAGGCCCCCACAGCCCGGCTTCACCGAGGGGGAGGGGGTGGGGTGCGTGTCCCAACAGAGGCACACATCGTGATTTCTCTGGGCCGTGGGGGTCGCACCTGGAGGTCTCAGCAGTGATCAGGGGGATCGCTGGCATTAAACTCTGGCCTCCTGTGTGCAAACCAGGTTCTCCCACCATTGAGCTGTAAGCGTGGGCCCCGCTTGGTTGCTTTTATTTGCGTGTGGGTCACACCTGGCAGTGCCCAGGGCTTACACCAACTCTGCACTCAGGAATCGATCCTAGCAGTGCTCAGAGGACCATATGGGATGATGGGGATCGAACCTGGGTCGGTCACGTGCAAGATCTCCCTGGCGGTGTTCTGGGGACCATATGGGATGCCTACATGCTGAACTGCCTCTCTGCACCCATGGCTTTGTCCACTTTTGCTACCTTTTCCACCCCCAGTGTAACACTCACTGGCTCAGAGCATGTGCTGTGCGGATTTGTTGAATGAAGGAAGGAACCACTTATTAGCACATGATATTTTTATACACCCAGCCCAAGCATTATTTAAAACCCAAGACTGTTGTACATATTCTTTTCTAGCTATTACCTCCCTTTGTAATGCCAGCTTCTGTCTATAGATAAATCGTGTGTTATTTTGTTTTTTTAGTCACCTGATTTATTTCTCTTTGATACCATAATCAACTAAATCACTTTGTGACTGCTGATGTTGACATTGCATGCAATCTAGCAGTTTGTTATGAGCCGTAGCTCCACAATAAACCCTGCATGCTGAATCACATTCATCTACCTAGGGGGCTAATGGTAGAATTTTGCCTGTTTCCAAAAACTAGTAACTCTACTAGTTTGCCTTGAGTTCCCGTGACTGCTTCCTTAATAATAGTAGCCGTCACCATTTACTGGGTCCGTTCGGAGAGACAGCTGGGCAGGCTGAGCACATGTGTCCGTGCCGGTGGGCCAGTTTTGATCCCTGGCACTATAGGAGTCCCTAAGCACTGCTGGGAGTGATCCCTGAGCATGGCCAGGTATGAGCTCAAAACCAAAAGGCAAAAAACTTCCTTTGTTTGAGGTTCTTCCCTGGGGACTTCATCTTAGTCAATTCTCTTATCAGACCATGGGTAGGTGGCGAAGGCAGGGGTGGGGATAAGGTGCCAGAATGCGGTTCTACACCTATGTCTAATTCAAATTCTAAGTTGATGTGTTTTGTGACCCTCTACCTGACAGTTTTCTAGAAATAGAATTGCTACTTGATGCCCAACTCTGAAAAGTTAGCTGCGTCAGAAAGATTTGGTTCTGTTCTGGGACCACAAAAAGAACAAAAGTTATCACTTCACTTGTATCACTTGTCATCTCGTTGCTCATCGATTTGCTTGAGTGGGCACCAGTAACATCTCCATTCATTCCTGCCGCATGCTAGTGTAGCTCAATGGCATCTGCTCGATCCAGAAACATGAGGAGCATCAAACTGTTCATTCAGGGTCTTGATGAAGAAGTCTGATCATCTTGTAGGTGGGTGGCCATGCAGTCTTTTGACACCCCGTGGAATCCAGTCAGTAACAGCTTTAGTCCAGGGGTCGTCTCCAAATTGCATTATGTGTCCAGCCCATCTGATTTTTGATGACTTGGCAAACGAGACAGTGTCCCTGATTCTTGATTGTTGACGGAGGTCGGAACTCCGGATTCCTTCTCTCACTTGAGTGAAACGTGATACTCCAAGCATAGTTCTTTCAATTCCTCTTTGGGAGAGCTGAATAGGGTTCTCATCTTGTTTTCGTAGGGCCCAGGTCTCTGAGGTGTATGTTAGTGCAGGAAGAATGGTGGAGTCGAAAAGATGTGCCTGGAGCCGAAGGTTCTTTGTCCTCTTAACCACTTCTTCAGCACTCTCGAAGGTGTTCCACACTGCTCTCTTCCGCCTGCACAGTTCTGGTGCCAAGTTATTCGTCATGTTGAATTCTCGACCTGGGTACACATAACTGCTGCATTCGGAGATGTTCGTTCCATTGAGAGCAAATGGAACGTCAGGAACTAGTTTGTTTTTCATGAACATTGTCTTGGTGAGATTCAGTTGCAGTCCGACCTTTCCACACTCATGGTCAAAGTTGGCCAGCATTCGTGCCGCTTGGCTAATGTTTGGTGTTATTAGAATGATGTCATCAGCAAAGTGGAGGTGGTGTAATTGCCGACCGTCTATCTTCACTCCCATTCCTTCCCATTCCAGTCATTGCATGATATTCTCAAGGGTGGCACTGAAGAGTTTCGGTGAAATGGTATCACCCTGCCGAACCCCTCTCTTTACCTTGATGATCACTTCCTTGTAGAATGGTGAGATCTTGGTGGTGAATCTGTGATACAGCTCACAGAGGATCCTGATGTACTGAGTTTGAATGCCCTGTTTGATAAGGGCTTCGAAAAGTTAAAGAAAAATGGAAAAATTAAAAAATTTAAAATAGCACTGGAGTGATTGTCCAATGGGGAGAGTGTTTGCCTTGCACTCCGTTGACAAGGATTCGATCCCTGGCATCCCATATGGTCCCCCGAGCACGGCCAGGAGTGATTCCTGAGTGCAGAGCCAGGAGTCAGCCCTGAGCATCACCGGGTGTGACCCAAAAAGACAAAAAACAAATAAAAACTTTCAATAAAAAACCTTTTAAAGTTTATTAAATAAAAACTTAAAAACTTAAATAAAACCTTTATTTAAATAACACTTAAAAACTTTATTTGAAAACTTTTAAATAAAATGTTAAAAATTTCTCAGCATTTTGGGGGTTTGTTTTAGCCTCCCATGCAGTGATGAAGAGTCTTGGGTGTCTGGTGACCTCTCCTGGTGATTCTCGGCCAACTGAGGGGGCAGTTCAAAGCCAGGACCTGAGACTAGCCTATCAGAGCCTGTTCCCCCGCCCCCAACAGTGGGGCATCATATGGTGCTGATCCAGGGTCACAGCACTCGAGGAAAGTACCTTAGCCCCCGTCGTCCAATTTCTCCAGCTCCCCATCATTCTTTTCTTTTCTTTTTTTTTTTGCATTTTGGGTCACACCTCGAGATGCACAGGGGTTAACTCCTGGCTCTGCACTCAGGAATAACTCCTGGCAGTGCTCAGGGGACCATGTGGGGTGCTGGGAATCGAACCCGGGTCAGCCGCTTGCAAGGCAAACGCCCTACCTGCTGTGCTATTGCTCCAGTCCCACCCCATCATTCTTAGCATGGAAACAAAAAATAGTTGTGATGACAAACCTGGCCCTACTGGTATTCAGTGACAAATGATCTCCCCACCTCCTACTTCTCACTCCCCCACTGAGAGAAGTCACAGTGGGGCTCAACTCAGGGCTTCCAGAAATTAGAGAACTTTTAAAAGCCAACCTGTGACAAGACCTCTCTCCAGGAAATCGAAAGATGCTTGACAGTGGAAAGATCTTTTATAGTTTTTTGACCACACCCGGCTGTGCTCCAGGCTTACTCCTGACTCTGTGCTCAGGGATCACTCCTAGTGGTGCTTGGGGGGCCATTAGGGATGCCGGTAATTGAGCCTTGGTTGAGTGTAAGATAAGTACAGTGGGAACTCTGTACCATCGCGCTGGCCCCAACAGTGGGAAGATCTTCGAGACACTCAATTATCAAACCCAAGAGTGCTCAGGGGTCAACAAGTTTTGTATCTTGGGAAAGAGCATTGCAACTTCCTGCCTGTTTTTTTTTCAGCCTCCTTTCAGGTGGATCATGATTCCTGTTAATGATTCTCTCCCAAACTTACTGTCATCACTCATTATGGCTGAAGGCATGTCCATTGGTCGAGACGCTTTCTTGAGGTGGGCACGCAGGGCTCAGTGAATTCCTGTCAGAGGCAGGAAGTGCTGAAGGATGGGAAGTCCTGGAAGTCAGGAAGTCATGGGGGAAGTAGTGTGAAGGTAGGAAGTCCAGTGAAGGCAGGAAGATGTGGGAGACAGGAAGTCATATGAACAGCAATTTTTTTTTTTTGCTTTTTTTTGGGGCAGGTTTCACACCTAGCAATGCACAGGGGTTACTCCTGGCTCATGCACTCAGGAATTACTCCTGGCAGTTCTCAGGGGACCATATGGGATGCTGGGGATTAAGCCTGGGTTGGCCGCATGCAAGGCAAATGTTTTACCCGCTGTGCTATGGCTCCAGCCCATGAAGAGCAGTCTTGTTTCTCACTTCTGAAAGCTTCTTTAGTGGGAACGGAGAAGTCACTCCCGGTTGCTCAGAGGAGGGTGAGGCACTGTGACCATCCTCGCTCAGGTGCTGGGAAAGAGAAATATCACTGCTGGGGGCAGGGAAGGGGCAGAGGAACAGAGAGATCTCAGGGCCCATTCAGAGGAGACCCTGGAAGGGAACCCACAGGAGGAGTGAGCAAGTGTGTCCCCCTCCCCCAGTGCCCAGGAGGGTGTGGAATGGATTCCTGCTGGTTTGAAAGTCCTCCAAGGGCCGGTGTAGCCCACCCTTCCAGGGCTCTCAGCCGTGCTGGGTGGCAGTTGACTGTTTATCCCAAAGTGAAGGACGTTTTGTTTGTTTCAGTTTGAGGATGTCATAAATAGAACCATTTTAAACATTGTCAGATGGGTTCTTGTATAAACATCAAAACATTTGTCTTGAGTAAATACCTAGGAGGGATTTCCTGTGTCATATAGAATGCTTACATCTAACTTTATAAGAAACAGTCACTGTGTTCCGAAATGAGGACTGTTTTGTATTCTTGCCCGTGGTAAATGAGAGATTCAATTCTCCCACCTCTTTGCCACATGAATTATTATTATTATTTGTATTATTTTTGTGGTGCTAAACCTAGAGCCTCCCACATGCAAGACGAAAGCTCTACTGCCGAGCTACATCCCAGCCTGATATTAATATCATCTTAAAATTTTTTAGCTATTCAAATAGGTATTTAGCGATATCTCATTTTAGTTTTAATGTGCACTTCCTTAATTGTAGAATATCATTGGTTTGTCCTTTTTCCCTTGCCACAGAGTATGGGCTTATCTGGTAATAATGTCTAAACAATTTTAGACAACATTGGTATGTCCTGTTCCCCTTGCCACAAGGAGCTTAGGTATATCGGGTCACACCCATCAAAATGCTCCCGAGTCACTCCCATTCCTTTGTCTATCTGTAACCACTTCTCTATGCTCTCTTCCCCAACCAGTTAATCAGCTTTTCCCCTAATCAGACTCTGTTAATTTGTAAGGTCAGACTTTCCTAGGACAATGAACTTGTATTTTAAGTTAATATTGCCTTGCTCCTCTCCTTGTGTCTTTTGAATAGTTTACTTTAAAACAACGTCCTTTTTGTATGGACAAAGAAAGACAGTTGTTAATATGCTTTGGTAACATAGGATTTAATTGGCTTCGAATATTATTCACTCCCGGGCATCTGCTTTCTCGACTTAAGCCTCAGCTGCCCTTACTTCCTAGCACCCCCAAAAGCAGGGTCCCGATGAGGGACGAGACGGACCCAGGGCAAGTGGTGAGTTATGTGCTACCCCGGCATCGAGATGGGTCTGGCCAAAGTGCCTAATGCTTAACTATATGTTAAGAGCTTGGTCACGGACATGTCATGTCAAGATCCAAAAGCAACGACGAGACTAGGACCCTGTTAGGGATAGGAAAGACTAATCTGGCCTGAGCACTGTAGTCTGAGATCGAGATGACTCCAGGAGAGCAATTCTATAAGCTTAATGCATCTCTTGCTATGTCCATACAAAATGATTAATATTATGAATGCTTATATGTTAGTTGGACAATGAAAGGAGAAACACACCCATGGGATTCCGCTCTTTGGTGGGTGTCCTGCTGAAAGAGAATCTGTCCTAGAAGCAGCATCCCCTGAGGGAAAGAACTTTACCCCATTGATTGTGACCACACCTATGTGTAAGCCCCAACCCCTCATGCTGGGGGATTTAACTAGGCTGTGAGAGTGGGCTGGGGGCCAGTCCCAGTGCCAGATCTGGAGAAGCCAGATCCAGATCCAGATCCAGAGCGAGAAGGAGAATGAAGTAGCATGGGGGAAGAAGCAGGAGGAGAATCAGAGGAGAATGGAGATGGGAATGGAATAAACTGCAACTGAGACCAACCAGCCTGGTTCCATTCCTTCCTTCGCCTGCCTCATCGCCATCAACCTCCCCGGGGTGGGGGAAGCGGCTGGAGACTACCGAACACGGGCGGTAGGAGAGATAGAGCACCGCTGCCCTGTGCCCGGTGTGGTGCCTCCTCCTCTCCTCTTTTTTGTGTGTTTACACACTTAATGATTAATGATGGTGAAGCTGTTACCTTGAATTTATTTTAGTACCTATTAAAATACTTTTGCCTATATTTCCATAACTTGTTTTCTTTTTTTTTTTAACTAAAAAGTTTCTTTATAAGCTTCTAAACATACTTGCTTTTGTGCATCAACTATTGTCCAAGAAAAACAAAGCAGTAAGTTAAGAGTCCAGACGTCTTAGGCTGCACTTGACTTCTAGGCTCCAGAGAGAGGAAACTTTTCCTGAAGAAACTTCTGATTCTCTTTCTCTAAACTTGTCTTTTTTACTCTGGTGCGCATTTGTGTCTCAAGTTTCAGTCTGAGAAAACAATCCACATAAGGCAATGAAAAGAATCGTTTCCTTTTATATTTTTTATTTAGGTACCAAGGTATAGGCCACTGCTTAAACTTGTGCCAGATAACTCTTCCAAAGATGTCTCTCCTCCAAGCACCGGGTCTAGCATTTTCTTGGCCTGTCTGAAGAAGTCTTATGGCATCTTCTCTTTCCTTGACAACTTTATCTAATGCTTCCATGGATTCTATGACCTTGTCGAGCCGCTCCGGACTGGGCATGGGCACCCTCTGCCGCGTGGCCTCCTGCTCCAGCCTCAGGAGCCTGTTCCTGTCCTTCAGCAGGATGTACCGAAGCTTATGTAAATCTTCATTACTTTTGTTCCGTAACTGCTGGCAGGTCCAAGCAGCACCACATTTCACTTTTTCTTCCCCCCAATTCTTTGGATCATCAAAAAATTCTTCCAGTCCTTTCCTGGGCAATGTGGTATGAAGCAATCGACATTGGTGAGAAGATGCAGCACTTGGATTCTTTGTCAGGAGGCCAAGACAGAACCTGAAACCCGTGCCCACGGGGCTCTGAGCACTTATGAATGACCTGGAAGCCCTTAGAGCAGTAGAGACCTTCCTGCAAAGATTCCCTAAGGTGGCTGCAGCCATTTTTTTTTTCCGAGCAAGAAACTCCTATAACTTGTTTTCTTTTGAGACATTTTTGTTTTGAATAGGCTGGAGCAATAGTACAGCGGGTAGGGCATTCGCCTTGCATGCAGCCAACCCGGGTTCCATTCCTTCTTCCCTCTCAGAGAGCCTGGCAAGCTACCGAGAGTATCCCGCCCGCATGGCAGAGCCTGGCAAGCTTCCCGTGGCGTATTTGATATGCCAAAAACAGTAACAAGTCTCACAATGGAGATGTTACTGGTGCCCACTCGAGCAGATCAATGAACAATGGGACGACAGTGCTACAGTGCTTTGTTTTGAATAAATTAATTTTAATTTTTTTTTTGGCTTTTTAGGTCACACCTGGTGATGCTCAGAACTCCAGTTGTTCCTTCTTTAGCTATTTAGAGCCCCTGCAGCCAGGGGTCTGAATCAGGAATTACTCCTGGCAATGCTCAGGGGACCATATGGGACGCTGGGGAATCAAACTTGGGTGGGCTACATGCAAGGCAAATGTCCTACCCGCTGTGCTATTGCTCCGGCCCTGTTGGGAATGAATTTAGAGGGAGGGAACCACTGCAAAAAAGACGGAGTTTCCATATGGTGCCCCCCGAGTGTCCCTTGAGTAGGAGGATCCTATAAGGGTGGTCACTGGGCCCAGCACACCGGCACTGACATGCTAGTATGAGCGAACACAAACACGCAGACCTTGTTGGAATTCTACTGCTATTTCTGTCGCCGCGTCACTGGCTGGGCTCCGCGGCCTCGGTGCTGTCTTGTCAATTTTCCTCGTGTCATCTAAACTAGCCTTTCTCTGACCATGCCCCCTCTCAATATTGCTTCCTTCCTGATCTAGCAATTGACCCCCTAGTATCATACTTTAGTTTCCAGAGATGTGATTTTTTTACTTGTGCCCCCGAGGGCCTAAAGGAGGGTTATATCATACCCTCCCCCCATTAAAAACACTCGCACCCGGGGCCAGAGAGCTAGTGCACCGCAAGGCGCTTAGCTTGTACACAGTTGGCCTGGGCTTGACCCCCGGTGCTAGGCATGATCCCCTGAGTCCCACCAGGAGTCAGCCCGGAGCACAGAGCCCAGAGTATGCCCTGAGCATTGCCAGGTGTGGTCCACAAACAGGGCAGGGGGAGGAGGAGGAGGAGGAGAAAAAAAGAAAGAGGAAAAGGAGGAGGAGGAGGAAAAGGAGGAGGGGGAAGAGGAGAAAAAGGAGGAGGTGGAGGAGGAGGAAGAAAAGGAAGAAGGGGAGGAGAAAAGGGAGGAAGGGGAGGAAGAGAAGGAGAAAAGAAGGAGAGAGAGGAGGAGGAGGAGGAGAAAAAGAGGAAGGGGAGGAGGAGGAAAAGGAGGATGGGGAGGAGGGAAGGGAGGAGGGCGAGGAATAGGAGGAGAAAAGGAAGGAGAGGAGGAGGAGGAGAAAAGGAGTAGGGGAGGAGTAGGAAAAGGAGGATGGGGAGGAGTAAAGGGAGGAGGGGGAGGAAGAGGAGGAGGAAAAAGAGGAGGAGGAGGAAAAGAAGGAGGAGGAGGAAGAGGAGGATGAGGAGGCGGGGGAGGAGGGGGAGGAGGGTGTAGATGAGAAGAGGAGGGGAGGAAGATGAAGAGGAGAAGGATGGAGAGAAGGAGGAAGAGGAGGAGGGGGATGATGATGATGATGATTATGAGGAGTTGGAATGGGATGGAGAGGAGGAGGAGGAGGAAGAGGAGGTTGCTCTAAACCATAATGTCCCACTTATCCTCGTATATGAAACTCGACCCTTGAGTGGTGCTGCTCAGGTCCCTGGCCGGGTGAGATTGTGCAGTTCCCGTCCAGAGTCCGGCGCCTGCAGTGCAGTGTCCTCAGTGCCGGCATTAGGGGGCCATGGTTTCACGCAGCCCCGCTCTCCACAACCCTCGCTGAAGATGTGGGATGAGTTTTCCTGCGGGGCAGATTTCTTCCTATGTGTGGTTAATAGCTCAGGTTGAGACCATGGAAATGTATCTTCCCCTCAAAATTCTACCAGAAATTTTGCATTCCCAAGTGGGTCCTGCCTCCATTGTTTGTACCTAATAGTGACTTTCTGGCTTCTTCTCTTATGTATTATGGCAAACCCCTCGGAGGAAGAGGTGTCCCCAGTTTCCCAGGTGCTAGTACATTTATACCAGTACAGACTCATACATATTTGTTATATCCTGCTGATTAAACCCAAGGATGCCGAGGCTTATGCCGTTGCTCCAGTTGTTCCTTCTCTAGCTCCTTAGGGGCCCTGTCCCGGGGCACGTGTGTGACAGACACTGTCCCTTTGGAGCAGCTTCCACTCTGCTGCCCTCCCAGGCACGAACCTTTTCCCAGAGTCCTTTTTGTTTTTATTTTAGAGCTGGCCTCATACAGACCCAGACGCCTCCTGCATCCCAAGTACTAACCTTGTCTCTTCCTGACCAGCCCCAGGATAACTTGATTTCCTGCTGCCGGGAATTCAGGTTTCTTTATGAGAAAACGGGGATTCAAGATTCTGTGACATGAAGCTGGGTGTAGGGAGGAAGGAAAAGCCTGAAGCTTCTCCGAAAAGACACGAGGGGCCATGTGTTGAGCACCTGTATGACAAGACCATCACCCATTTGTAAGGCGCCATCTGAGGAGCTCGTAGCTTGGTTCTTGTGCTCTCTCTGAATCACGTGCAGTTACGTGGACAGGGGGGTGCGCAGGACCCCAGAATGAGACAGGTGGAAGGGGAAATCCCAGCCATGATAGATTCTCCAGTAACAAATGAGACGTGATGATGGGGGAAATGCGCCTTTCATTTGATAGATGATTCAATAAAAACAAACAAACAAACAAAAAACAAAGAATAAAAACCTGAAGAAAAAAAAGGTCTTGTATTTTTGTGGAAGGGAAAGTAGACTACGGTGAACACACAGATAATAATAATGTGTGGCAACAAGCATCAACATGAAAGCTGAGAGCATTATATTTCTGAGTGACCAAAGAGAAGGAATAGCGTGAACAACTCTTCTTTCAACTAATTCTTATGAACTAGTTTTATTTCTAAATCATGCATAATGTGTAGCATTAAAAATTTCTAAGGACAAAATTTAAATTCTCTTTTACATGTAAAGAGAAAGAAAATGGGGGCTAGGGATCAAACTCAGGGTGTGTTCACAGTCCCAGGGTGTGTGACTTCTAGCCCCCCAGTGCAGCATGTCCCCACAGTTAACGAGCTCAGTCTCTCTGCCTCCCACCCCTTTCGGCTTCCCTGTGTGTAGCACACGTGCAGGTGTGCCCTTGGCGCTGCCAGCGGTATTGGTGCTGGTGGTGGTAGCACTCCCAGTTCTGGTGTTGGTGCTGGGGGTGGTATTGGTATGACAATGTGGTACTGATATTGGTGCTGTTGGTCGTAGTGGTACTTTTGGTGGTTGCACTGGCAGTTCTGGTGTTGGTGGTGTTGGGGGTGGTGTGGTGGTGGTGGTGGGGGTGTCAGTAGGGTGTTGGTGTTAGAGCTGGCAGTGGGCTGCATGTACTGGTGCCCGTGGAGGGGTTGGGCAGAGAGCAGACTCTGCCGTCTCGACTTGGTCTTCCTGGGCAGCCCATCTCTCTTGGGGTGGCCTTTTCCGGGGACCCCCTTCCTCCTGGGATCCCAAGTTTCCTTCTGTACCTCTGTGGACTCCTGTGGGTTTATCTCCCTGAGGAAGAACACTGAGATATTTGGAGGTCCAGAATGTGTCTCCATGTTTTGCCAGGAGAGGTTTATTTTTTTTATTATTTTTTCCCCTAACTTTTTTATTGACTCACTGTGAGACAGACCATCACAAAGCTGTTCATGATTGGGTTTCAGTCATACAGTGTACACCAGTGTACATTTCCCAGTGTTGTTGTTGTTGTTGTTGTTCTTCTTCTTCTTCTCCTTCTTCTTCTTCTTCTCCTTCTCCTTCTCCTTCTCCTTCTCCTTCTCCTTCTTCTCCTTCTTCTCCTTCTCCTTCTCCTTCTCCTTCTCCTCCTCCTTCTCCTTCTTCTCCTCCTTCTTCTCCTTCTCCTTCTCCTCCTCCTTCTCCTTCTTCTCCTCCTCCTCCTTCTCCTTCTCCTTCTTCTCCTCCTTCTCCTTCTCCTTCTCCTTCTCCTTCTCCTTCTCCTCCTCCTTCTCCTTCTTCTCCTCCTTCTCCTTCTCCTCCTCCTTCTCCTCCTCCTTCCTCCTCCTCCTCCTCCTCCTCCTCCTCCTCCTCCTCCTCCTCCTCCTCCTCTTCTTCTTCTTCTTCTTCTTCTTCTTCTTCTTCTTCTTCTTCTTCTTCTTCTTCTTCTTCTTCTTCTTCTTCTTCTTCTTCTTCTTCTTCTTCTTCTTCTTCTTCTTCTTCTCTTTCCCTTCCCCTCCTCCTCCCCTCCTTCCCTCTCCCCTCTTCTCCCTCCTCCTCCTCGTTCTCTTCCTCCTGCTCTTCCTCCTCCTCCTCCTCCTCCTCCTCCTCCTTCTACTTCTTCCTGAAAGGTTATCAAGAATATCTCTTACCTGTTTTAGCCCTCAGCTCTTGTCCAGCGTGATCATTCCCAGCTATTATTGTCACACTGGTCTCTTCCCTATCCTCCTACCCTCCGCCCCACAGGAGAAGGTTTTTCTTTCTGGCAGCCATAGTGGCTCTTTCTCTAGTCTTGGGCTTTAGAGCCACTGTTAGACCAGAGATCACAGGCACCAGCTAGAAGCACCCTTTCATCCCCGGCGCACAGGGCTGCAGGGGGAGGCAGCGCTCCTCCATTGGGGTGGGGGGGGCTTCCCAGACACGACTGGTCCCACCGGGCTTCTGGCTGCCCAGGGGTCCTTGACACCAGCCTGTTGGTCGGGGTCGGCGTGACTTCCCTCAGGGTGTCTGCCCTCATGGCACCCACAGGCGCTAGAGCTCAGGTCATGATCTTAGACTGCTACAGGGACAAGGTCACACCTGTGACGAGAACTGAGGGTCGGCTGTGGGCAGCTGCCAGTCACCTGCACGGTGGGTACCAGGGAGAGCAGAGCTGAGTCCCCGCACAGCTGCAGTGTAACGGGGGACAGAGCCAGCGGATGCTTCCCCATGGGCTGGGGCCTCCCCGCAGATCTGCCCAGAGCTCCGCCCACAGTCCAGACTGCAGCTCTCTGCTGTGGTGTGAAATATTATCCGAGGCTGGAGCCATAGCACAGCGGGGAGGGCGCTGGCCTTGCACGCAGCCCACCTGGGTTCGATCCCCGGCATCCCATCTGGTCCCCCACGCCCGTTAGCAGGGATTCCTGAGCGCAGAGTCGGGAATAAGCCCTGAGCACAGCCAGGTGTGGCCCCCAAACCAACCATCCAAAGGAAGTGCCATCAGCTTTGCCGTCTGGACCAGCCACGCCGAGGGGCTCGAGCCGGGCCTGGTGCTGGGGGCTTATGAGCACTGGAGTACGTTCCTGCTGGGGCGTGTCACAGGGAGCCTGATTGCTTCACTTTCCCTTCAGCTCATCAACTTGTAAAACACCCCCCACCGTCCACCAAAGTGGGTCACAGGCCCGGGGAGGGCCACAAACAGAGGAAGCGACTCCTCTGCTTCTCCCGGGTGAGCACTGCCGCGGCTGGCTGTGCGGTCGGTGAGAATCCTTGCCCTTTCCAAGGCCCTCTTAAACACGCTTCTCATCCAAGCCCTAATGAGCACAGTGGTGTGTGTGTGTGTGTGTGTGTGTGTGTGTGTGTGTGTGTGTGTGTGTGTGTGTGTGTGTGAGCTCCGTCTCATCCCTGTCCTGGGTGTCCTCAGGTACCAGGGCCTCTCAGAACCCAGAGACCTGACCTTCCCGGGAAATAGGACCCAGTGGAGAGAGGGTGATGGTGATGGTTACGGGGGTGGGGTGGGAGGGGGGCCAATCTTTCTAAGAAGAGGAGACATTTTTCCATCAGAGTCATTAGAGCATCAGGGAAGTTTCGGGCGCGTCATTAGAAACCAGCAGGTGTATATGCCACTTTGCCACCCAAAGTCCAATTCTGTCCTTCCCTGCGGAACTGACCTTCCTCCCCGACCACAGACAAACAGGGAAGGGCATGTGAAGGGGAGGCAAGAAATTCCCTTGATCTGCCGTGAGCCAAGGAACGCCAAGACTGTCAGTCGGTGCCAGGTGCTGCGGGAGGCCTGGAGGGGCCCTGCTCAGTGTCCCAGGGGAGGCTGGCCCTGCCAACCGACCTTCCAGGCTCCTTCCCGCCAGCACGGGAGGGAATGTTTCCCTGTGGTTAAAGCTGCGTGGGGCCATAGGGAACCAACGCGCTGCCCGGCCCTTCCACCGTTCGGGCCTTTGTGTCTGGAGGGTAAGTGGGGAACACTTTTGGGTTTCTACAGCAGCTCCTTCATCCTTCCCTCAGACTCATGCGAGGGTCATGGTCTGAGTCTGGGCATGCCTGTCCTCCAGGCAGCAAACAGTGGCTTCCAGTGGGAGAAGCGTCTTAGGATCTCAGAGAAGAAGCTCAGGTGGGACCAAGAGCTGATGTGCTTTCTGGAGAGGCACTGTGATATCTCATCAGCCTGGTGTGCCCCGCCAGAGGTGCCTGGGACCACAGCCTACGTATTCACACCAGCTCCCGGCCACAGGTGTCTCGGGTTATTCAGTTCCACTGGTCTTTAGGGCATTCTTGTGATGGAATCATGACTGTCTCCTTTGACAGGAAAAAGATGTGGCTTCCCAGAGGCTTCCTGTCCTCTGAGCTGATCAGACAGCCCTCTGCCCTGGATCTCTCACTGAGTGTTTTAAAGTGGTCTGCAACTAGTACTATTTACAATAGCCAGAATCTCAAAAAAAAAAAACTGAGTGCCTGAAAACAGATGACTGGTTAAAGAAACTTTGGTACATCTATACAATGGAATACTATGCAGCTGTTAGAAAAAAATGAAACCATGAAAGTTGCATATAGGTGGATCAACATGGAAAGTATCATGTTAAGTGAAGTGCGTCAGAAAGAGAGGGACAGACATAGAAAGATTGCACTCATTTGTGGAATATAAAGTAACAGAATGGAAGACTGACTTCCAAGAATAGTAGAGATAAGTACCAGGAGGTTTGCTCCACGGCTTGGAAGCTGGCCTCACATGCTGGGGGAAAGGGCAGCTCAGACAGAGAAGGGACCACTAAGTAAAGGGTGTTTGGAGGACCTGCTCGGGATGGGAGATGCGGGCTGAAAGTAGATTATAGACCAAACATGATGGCCACTTAATATCTCTATTACAAACCACAACCCCCACTTGGGAGAGCCTGACAAGCTCCCCATGGCATATTCATATCCCAAATACAGTAACAGATATATACATACCTCTCAGAGAGCCTGGCAAGCTACCGAGGGTATCCTGCCAGCATGGGCAGAGCCTGGCAAGCTACCCGTGGCATATTCGATATGCCAAAAACAGTAACGATAGGTCTTATTCCCCTGATCCTGAAAGAGCCTCCAGTTGTTGGGAAAGACAAGTAAGGAGAGGCTGCTAAAATCTCAGGGCTGAGTGTAATAGAGACGTTACTGGTGCCAGCTTGAGTAAATTGACGAACAACGGGATGGCAGTGATACATTGATATATAAAAAAGACAGTATGAAACTAATATCCAAGGCCAGGGAAAATGGGCCAGGAGGACTGGTCAATGGTTGGTAACTACCGCAAGGGTGTGGGGTGGTGGAGGGTAGTTAAGACAGAGGAGGGTCCATTATAACAACATTAGTTGGAAATGGTCTCTGTGGACAAAACTGAGTGTGAAAGCAGGTAAAGGGATATACATAATTACCTTTCAGCATCTGTATTGCAAACCATAATGCCTGAAATGAGAGAGAGAGGCGACCATTGTATGACTGAAACATAATCACGAAAGTGTGCAAGTCTGTAATTCTATCTCGTGGTGTTTCATTAAATTAAAAAAAAAGAGAAATCGAGAAAGAGAGAGAAAGAAAGAGAGAAAGAGAGAGGAGAGGTGGTTGCCATAGAGGCAGGCTGGAATGGGGGTGATTTCGGGGGTGGGAGGGAACCTGGGGACACTGGTGCTGGGAAATGTACACTGGTGGAGGGATGGGTGTTTGAACACTGTATGACTGAAACCTAATCATGAACAACGTTGTAATGCTCTATCTCACAGTGATTCAGTAAAATAAAAAAATTCTAAAAAATAAAGAAAAAACAATGAAAATAAACAAACAAAAACCAAGACAGGCATTTCTTTTTAAAAAAATTATATTGAATCACCATGAGATAATTATAAGCTTTCATGTTTGAGTTACAATCACATAGTCATCAAACACCCATTCCTCTACGAGTGCACATTCCCCACCACCAATAGCCCCAGTATACCCCCACTTTTCCCACCCTCCCCAGATAATATTCCCCATACTCTCTCTCTACTTTTGGGTATTGTGGTTTGCAATACAGATACTGAGAGGTTATCATGTTTGGTCCGTTATCTACTTTTGGCACACATCTCCCATCCCAGCTGGTTCCTCCAGCCATCATTTTCTTAGTGATCCCGTCTCTATTCCAGCTGTCCTCTCCCCACCTGCTCGTTAGGCAGGCTTCCAGCTATGGGGCAATCCTCCTGACCCTTAGATCTGCTGTCCTTGAGTGTTGGTCTCATGTTGTGTTATTCTACACTCCACAAATGAGTACAGTCCTTCTATGTCTGTCCCTCTCTTTCTGGCTCATTTCACTTAGCACGATACTCTCCATAAGATAGGCATTTCTGACTCTGAGCCATTCCCATGCTCCCTCGAAAGGACTTGGAAGACCCCTGCCCCCAAGGAGGACCCAGGTCATCTTGAGAATGGTCATTCCAGAACCTTCCACCCTGCATGAGCCCCAGCCTTTCTGCCCTCCACACCCCCTTCTCTCTCGCCTTCCCTGTGTCTGTGCCATCTGGAAAGATGTTGGCTTTTCCCCTAGAGAAAAGACCTTGAGGGTTATTTCAGATCGATTCTCTGCAGAGATGAAAGGAAACTGATTGAAAGGAGAGAAGGTTGACATGGAGCCTGGACCCGATGTGGGCTGGGAGCGGCCTGGAGTCCACCCGTGATGGTGCCTGTAGGTCACTCAGCTGCCCAACAGATGCTCTTTCATGAGACCAGCCTCCCTTCCCTGATGGTCAGTTGTCCACTTTCATCCTTCTCTGCTTAGCTTTGGGGGGCCAGGGCAGGGAAAGCCCTCTCCCCTGTGCTTCCTCTGGCATCAGGATTGCTGGTTGCCCCACCCCTTTGCGGCTCGTGACTGTCCACACGCGGCCCTGGGTGACACAGCGTGCGTTTCTTCTAACCCTCCCCGTCTCCCCCACCACAGCCCCAGCAATCAATCAAGTTGCTCTCTGAGTTTGTTTTGTTTCCATGGCAATGCCTTCCTGCGCAGTTGAAAATAAGGCCTGTGAGCTCCCGCTGAAACTCAGAGAGGGCAAGGACCTAGTTGCGGGTGGACGCAGGGAAAAACCATCCCTGAGCAAAGGCCATTTGTCTCAGACCCTAGAGAGCAGCTTCAAGCTCTGCCTGTCTCCTGGGGCAGGAGCTGAGAAGCAGGGAGCCCTTCCCACCTGCCCCTGCAGCCTCCGGCCGCTTTGGATCTTCCACCCAGGGCCCTTGACAGGCATCTCCACAGTCCAAAAAATCGATAGGGAAGAAGGTCAAAATCAGTGCAGAGGCATGAGGGAGCTTTGGCTGTTCTTCCAGATGCCTCAGCTGGTCTGGTGAGGAAGAGACCCTGGGGCCACCGGGGCGAAGGCACTTGCTTTGCATGTGGCCAACCACAGCTGGATTTCTTGCACCCCATCGGGTCCCCTGAGCACTATTGGGTGCTGTCCCCAAACCGAAAGCCAAGAAAGCAAAATGAAAATGTGTCTTTGTTTGGGTCTCCCCTGAGATAGACAAGGATTTAAATTTTTTTTGCTTTTTGGGTCACACCGCCGTACCTGCTGTGCTATTGCTCCAGTCCCCTAGACAAGGATTTAAAGGCTTACTTAAGAGGCACACACGCGCGTGTGTGTGCGCGCGCACACGCACTTGTGTGTATGTGTGCGCGCACTCGTGTGTGTCCGCATGTGCATGCCTCTGTGTGTGTGTGTGTGTGTGTGTGTGTGTGTGTGTGATAGTGAGGGGCAGTAGAAGAGATGGAAAAGAAACGACAGATGTCAAGAGGCATTATGTGCTCAGCCACCATTGGCGGTGACTGGGCTTCTGTCCTAGGCGTTGGGTCATCACTGGCCTTTGAGTTCTGCTATCTGTAGAATGAGGGAGCCGGGTGTTCATATCCTGATTCCCTGGGGTCTTTGGGTGAAGAATCCTGCCAAGGGAATTTCTTGCTGCACCCGTCCTCCCCTCCCCCTCCCCTGGCTCCCTGGGACAGAGCTGCTCAGATGCCAGAGTCTGGGGGTTCCCACTTTACGTGACCCAACAATTCCTTCCTGAGGCATCGACCCTGTGGACACAAAGCATTCTTTCGCAAGGATATATGCATATCCGTGTTCACCGGGGCCTGTGCCCAACAGCCATGTGTGGATAAACAGAGCTGTGGACTGTATAAGCTGTGGAATGCCTCCCAGCAAGGAGAAAGGACGGAATCCTGCAGCTCATTGCAAGTTGGGGGAAATGGAAGATATCACGCAGAGTGAGGTGAGTCAAAGGCAGGATGAACACCAAACTGTCTCTCCTAGGTAGTGCAGAAGGAAACAGAGCAAGGGGATAAATGAGGCCAACCACAACTGACCCGAGAGCTGGCCAAGGGAACTGAGTTTGCCGAGCATTTGGGGAGGCGGAGGAGGGCCCTGGAGGCAATGGGGCAGGGCACAGGCTCTGGGGGGCGGGTGTGGTGGGATAACATTAGCACAGTTGTCAGTCACAAGTGCTTACGTGGAAATAGTGTTTGATTGTGAGAGAAGTATTTTTCTTGTATTAGTTTGTGTTTTGTTGTTATTTGTGTTTTTGGTTTTTTGGGGGCCATATCCATCGATGCTCATTGGTTTCTCCTGGCTCTGCACTCAGGAATCTCTTCTTGTAGTACTCAGGGGACCATATGGGATGCTGGGGATTGAACCCAGGTCAGCCATGTGCAAAACAAACGCCTTTCCCACTGTCCTATCTCTCTGGCCCCTCAGTTGGTATTTTTAAAACAGACACTGTTGTGAAGGGAAATGGCGCAACCCAGAAAGGCAAGTCACCTTGCCTCATGCTGTTCTTGCTCATGTCCGTGAAATAGCCCTGCGTGCATGGGAGAAGGTTGATGCAGAAGCAGAATTTAAGGAAAGTTTTACGAAGATTTTCCAGAGAGCCTCAGAACCTTATATAGATTTCATAGGAAGGTTGATGAAAGCCATTGAAATGCAGGTTAAAGATAAGGCAACTCAGGAGCTGTTGACTAAATTATTGGCCTTTGAAAATGCTAATAAGGATTGCCAGGCCATTCTGGGCCCTATTAAGGAGAAGGAAGACATATTCGGGTATTTGGAAGCATGCAGGAATGTTGGCTCTGCTAAACATAAGGTACAGGTCTATGCCTTACAGAGACAAGCTCAGAAAAGATGTTTTAATTGTGGAAAACCAGGCCACTTTTGTAGAGATTGCAATGCGCCCCCAAGCCGTGCTACGAGAGCACGTCCTGGGTCCTGTCCCAGGTGTAAGAAGGGAAACCACTGGGCCAGAGACTGCAGAGTCAGACTTGCACCTCCCGGGCCCTGTCCCCGGTGTAAGAGGGGAAATCATTGGGCCAGAGATTGTTGCTTTAATTTTGATGTAGTGGGTGACCCCAACTCAGGACACCTGCAAGGGAGCCAGCCCCAGGCCCCACAAAATCAGGGGATGTTCTCAGTTGCAGCCCCTTTCCCCAGTGTGGAGTTTCAGAGCTCCAATCAGTATAATCGCTGCAGCCAGGGACGGCAGGAAGCGCAGCCTATTCCCTGCCCCGATACAGTTACTACAACCCCTTTTCAGTATAGAACACCACCTCTGCATTTTCAGTGGACATACGGAATGTTAAATCAAATACAAAAAGGAGGTATTTTCTCACTTGAATGTAGCAGGAAAACTCCTCATTCGAGGAAAAGGCTATGCTTTTGTCTCAACAGATGATAACCCCACTAAGAAACGTTAGATCCCTTTACGTCTCATCAGAAGTAGAATTCAACCACCTGATTTGGATCTCAGACCTCCAGTAGACCAAGATGTGCAAACTGGTGCTCGTGCTCAGCCTGATTCCTGTGATGATATGAGCTGAAGAAGCAGCTTCCTGGGCCATTGCTACAACATGGCCTGCTTTGACACCTGTGCATAGATTATCCCTTTCCTTACCCATCTTGATAAGACCAGAGTAGAAGTCCCCTCCATTTTATCAAAGAGTGGGCGGGGGTGGGAGCAGTACTGTCCTTGTTGCTTCTCGCTGCTTTGGTTTTTGCTTGGTGTCTATATAAAATGCAGCAAGAACAACTACTTACAAGGCGTGGTATTTACAGGCATTTGCGGCCCTGGAAGCACAGCAATTCCCGTAGCTTTGGCTTGCAACTATGAAACAATAATCTCGCTTGGAACAATCAGGTCTAGCTGGATGTAGCAAAGGTATTGTGCAGCTGAGAGCCCTTAACTGCAGGGGACCTCCTGTAGTTGAGGAGTTTGAAAGGGTGCACTATACCCCACCTAACCCTTGGACCAACCTAAGACAGGGACCTACAAGTGAGAGGGCTCCCAATGACGGGTAAGGCCAAGGGGGCCGAGGTCGCTACACAGACTTGCTGTTCTAAGACAAAAAGGGGGAACTGTGGAGAGCCTCCACAGGACCGTGCTTCGTAAACAACACCTGTTTCTTGTTAATTTCACCGTGCTTCGAAAATAACTCCTAATAAGAAAACAGGATGCCCTGTCACGCCCACAAGGTGTAACTAGCCTATCAGCTGCAGACACTTGGGTGTAAACAAGCAGTGAGAGGTATATAAGGAGGGAAGCTGCCTAGCTAGTGGGTTCCCCCCTGGTTCCTCCTTAATTGTCCTTCTTTCCTTCACTTTTCTGTTTGCATGAGAAGGTCTCTGAATAAATTGCTGCAAGAAGAATCTCCGGGTTGCGTGTTATTTTACATACTGTATTCTCACCAGCCAGGACTTTGAATCTTCCCTCACACGGGCTGGTTTGTTCGTCCTCAGCTGGGAACTATAGTTCTTCCAAACCATGCATTTAATCCTCAAATATGTGCATATACACTGATTGCTGGGTTGTCTCACCTTTTGATTCTGCCCCTTTCAGACTTTCCCTAAGATGACTCCTGAGTGCAGAGTCTGAGAATAAAGTATGGTATAACCCAAAGACAAGGTTCCCGAGGGAGGCATCGCAGCCTGCCCATTCTGGGGGTGTCTGCTGGGCGCCAGGCACTGGGCCCCATGACCTGCCTCATTGAAAGCCCAGAAGAGACCCAGGAGGGAAGGGCTGCAAAAACCTCACTCGACACAGGTGCTTGAGGAAAGCTAACGATTCTGAGGCAAGGAATCCAGGCAGGCCACCTGTTCTCAGAAAACATTTCTCTTTTTTTTAAAAAAGTTTTTGTTTTATAAGGTAGTTCACAATATTTGATCACATTTAATATTCAAACACCAATCCCACCACCATTACACACAGTGGGTAGGGCGTTTGCCTTGCACGCGGCTGACCCAGGTTTGATTCCTCTGCCCCTCTCAGAGAGCCTGGCAAGCTATCTAGAGTATCCCACCCACACAGCAGAGCCTGGCAAGCTACCTGTGGCATATTCGATATGCCAAAAATGGTAACAATAAGTCTCACAATGGGGACGTTACTGGTGCCCACTTGAGCAAATCGATGAACAATGGGACGACTTGAGGACAAGGAGGCTTTATCCACCTGTGGGTGGAGTCCAGGCAGCAAGGGTGTCTGTGGACACCAGCGGTGATGGGGTCTCACAAGCCTTCTCATGGGACACTATTGCAGATCTGTGGTTTGAGCTTAGAATGGGGAAGTTCAAGCCTCAATGTATTTCTTTTTTTTTTTCTTTTTGGGTCACACCTGGCAATGCACAGGGGTTACTCCTGGCTCATACACTCAGGAATTACTCCTGGCAGTGCTCGGGGGACCATATGGGATGCTGGGAGTTGAACCTGGGTCGGCCACATGTAAGGCAAATGCCCTACCGACTGTGCTATCACTCCAGCCCCCTCAATGTATTTCTTACTGTGTCCATAAAAAAATAGCTAGTATTAAGATGTGAATGAGTTCTTGGACTAAGGAAAGGAGAAAAACCTTAAGAGGTATTTTGCCTGCTCGCAGTCAGGAAGGGCTTTGGAATGCCCGGCCCTCAGGAAGGGCTTTCTCATGTTGGTTTTTCTACCTGACTGTGTGTAGCCTAGAGGGCAAGGGGGAGAGAGACAAGTAGTGGGAGAGACCAGGGAAGAAGGTCAGAATTCAGGGAAGAGGATCCAGAGAGCAGGGCTGGAGGAGTGAGGAGCTAGGAAGGAAGAGTGCTGCGGGGGAGAGCGGAGACTGGAGAAATGGGGAGCTCAGAGGGACTGGAACAGGCTTGTGGAGAGAATGGAATAAACAGCAACTGATCAATTAAAAAAAAAACCAGGGAAGTTCATCCCCTGTGCAGAAAGGACAGGGCATCCTCTAAAACTTTCTACCTATGAGCAAAATTATCTCTCTAAAAGCACATACTATAATCAATCATAAATCAATCACCACTCAGGATACATTTTTTTTTAATCACAAAAAAAACAGCTGCTTTTAATTGATTTTTGTTGGATGTTGAAGAATGACTTGGAATATTACTCTAGATAAACCAATGTTGGCTTTCTCTTTCTCCCTTTCTCCTTTTCTTTCTCTCTTTCTTTCTTTCTTTCTTTCTTTCTTTCTTTCTTTCTTTCTTTCTTTCTTTCTTTCTTTCTTTCTTTCTTTCTTCCTTCCTTCCTTCCTTTCTCTTTCTTTCTTTCTTTCTTTCTTTCTTTCTTTCTTTCTTTCTTTCTTTCTTTCTTTCTTTCTTTCTTTCTTTCTTTCTTTCTTTCTTTCTTCTGAAACAAGGTAATTTTTAAATTTAAATTTTTTTATTTAAAATTTTATTTTTATAGAATTATTCACATTGATTTATTACATTTAATATTCCAACAACAAGCCCACTATCGCTGCACCTCCCCACCACTATTACTTCCTATTTTCCCAGCAACCACCCAGGTCTTCCCAATAGCAGGCCCTAAATGATTCATTTTGTATTGCTTGTTATGATTACTTCACTAAAAGGGATCAAAACAGATTACCTTAAAAAAAGTGTGAAGATTGTTGTATCTCAACCTGGAGCCATTAAACTCCTGTATAAAAGATCACTGACATGTTGTTTACAGGCCAAGCCTTGTGGTTGCCTTCTACTTTACGTCCCCTCCACTGTGGTGCGTGACGCCTGGTATGACAGAGATGTGGAGCACGAGACGTCGCACAGCCGCGAGGGCAGCTGAAAGCAAGACAGTTCTTACTGAAACTCAGTTAGAAAGACGAGAGGGGAGAGGAAGGGAGAAGTGTGTGTCGAGAGAGAACACGCGCCTCTCTGGGGTGGGAAGAGGCGAGCAAACGTGCTCAAGGGAGAACACTGGCTTGAAGAGCAAGTGTCAGTGCTCACTTTGACGGGCTGTGCACAGGATCCTAGGGAAAGGGGCAGAGTCAGACCGGAAATGAGCCCTGGGTAGAACTGAGGTTCGGAGTTCTAGGGCCTGGAACCCAGGTCCCCTTCTAATCCCCTCCACCCCCAGTCAGCTCTGGACTTTACCCTTTGAGCCTGTCTCGGGCCAGTATCCCCGTCCTGAGCTCCGCAGACGTGTCCTGCCTCCGCTCCTCCTCGGCGCCCTTAGCCTTCTCTGTTTCTTTGACTTGCTCACAGGGCCGCGCGAGCTGCTGGCTTCTAGCCGCATCCCCACAATTAATGGCCAACCTTAGTAGTTCTTGGCTTAAATGACAAAGGGACAGACTCAGAATGAACAAGACTATAGGTTCTGGTCAGGTCATCAATTTCTTTTTTTTGTGTGTGTGGGGTGGGGGGGGACCCTGGGAACCACTTCTGGCAGTACTGGGCCAACCAGGTCAAGTGATTTAGTACTTGGGTCCAGTGACCCAGTGCTGGACACCCAGGGTGACACCCGGCAATGCTTGGGTTGGGCGAGGCATGTGGTGCTGGGTGTCAAACTCAGGTCCATGTGTGCACCCGGATCCTTGCATGGACCGCTGACCCCATGCTATCTTCCTGCTCCCCCGGGTCACCCATTTCAGGCTGCCTTGTTGGCCTTAAAGTCAAGTGGCTGCTCCCAGCCAGCTCCCTGGAGTGGAGTTCCTTCCCTTCAGCAGGGGCTGTGTCCAGGGCTGGGGGGCTGCTCTGCTCTGTGCACGCCCTGCTGGCATGGGACCCCTCTGCACGTTTCTTTTTGAATGCACCTGACTCTAATTTTAGGCCTCGACCGAACGGAGCGATGCTCAGGGGAGCTCAGCCTCGAGTTGTTTCCCAAATGCACAGTCACGCTCTGTTGTTTTGGAGAAAGAGAATGTAAGAGAAAGCGTAATCACCTAATGCGCTGATTTCCCAGGCTCCGTCTCCGCATCGAATTAGAGCAGCAGGAAGGCACGTACCTGGTCTCTATTAACTCACTCCTCGGCAGAAATGCCTCCTTAGAATTATGGTTTCAGATTGTGCCTCCGAGGTTTAAGAGCAGCGTGTACAGGCAGAACCTGTACCCATCTTCAGAATTGCTTTAAAAGGTCCAGATTTAAAGCAGAGTTGCTTTAAAATTTGTACCTAATTTTCTTCCACAAGAATTCTTGAAGGGCTTTCAATTTTAATGGAAAAACATCTTCATTTTCCTTTTATTTAAAATGGATTATTTTTTTGTTTTTGGGTCACACTCAACTGTGCTCAGGGCTTATCCTGGCTCCTTGTTCAGGGAATCGCTCCTGGAGGTGCTGGCTATGCCATTTGGGGATGTCAGGGATCGAATCTGGGTCAGCCGTGTGCAAGGCAAGCGCCCTACCTGCTGTACTATCTATCTAGCCCCGTTGTTTCCATTTTAATAAGTGAGATTTTATTATTCGCCAAATTTTCTATTTATTGCAGAAAACATCTAAAGCAAAATTTTGCCCTTTTTTTAAAAGAAAAATTGAGACACCATATTTATGAAGTTATTCATGATCGAGTTTCAGACAGACAGTGTTCCCACACCAATCCCTTCTCCTGTGTCTGCTTCCTCTGTCAGTCTCTCTGGTTTCACTCCCTCTCCCCTGCCCCTCCCCCGGCCTGCTGCTATGGCCATCACTCCCCCCCACATCTTTTAGGTACTGTGGCAACAGTGCTGATACTGATGTGATTTCCTGCACAGTACTCTCCCTTCTGCCAGCACCCTCCTCCCCCAGAGTGACCCCTTCTCTCCGCCATGGACATAGGATTCCCCTCCTTGGCTTATCCTCCCTCCTACATGTTATTATGCTTTTTAACTTGTCTGAAACTGAGTTTCTGGGATAGTAATTTTCTCTTCAAGTCATGCTTTCACTGTTTTTTTTTTTGAATTTTTTTCCTTTTTGTGCCACACCCAGTTATGCTCAGGGGTTACTCCTGGCTCTGCAGTTAGGAATTACTCCTGGCAGTGCTTGGGGGATCATATGGGATGCCGGGGATCGAACCCGGGTCAACCGCATGCAAGGCAAACGCCCACCCCACTGTCCTATCACTCTGACCCCGCTTTCACTGTTTTAGCCCCTATTTTAATGATCTAAAACTGTGTATGGTGTTTAAATAAGTGGCTTTTATTTATTTATTTTTTTGCTTTTTGGGTCACACCCAGCGATGCACAGGGGTTGCTCCTGGCTCTGTACTCAGGAATTACTCCTGGCAGTGCTCAGGGGACCATATGAGATGCTGGGGATTGAACCCGGGTCGGCCGCACGCAAGGCAAACGCCCTACCCACTGTGCTATCGCTCCAGCTCAGTGGCTTTTATTTTTAAAATGACCAGAGTTTAGATAGACTGCTTACAGAAATGTTAAAGTTTATGGTGTTGGTGTACAAAGTTATTGCACCCCCCACAACCAAAGTGCCCACCGACCCCTCACACTGTCCCCGTGTGAGTTAAGCCAGTGCTGTCTTTATACCCTTATGCTTCCATCTCACCCCCAGCCCTCAATGCTTGGTGACGGGTGACTTGAAACCCAAGGCCAAGCGCTCACCATTGTTCCATACTGCCTGTTCCCTTGTTTTGTCCTCCTGGAGACCATGGGTATGTGAGATTATGCACCATTTGTCCTCCTCCCTCTAACTTACTCTAACACGATGCTCTCCAGTTCCACCCGTGCTGTAGCATCGCGAGATTTCATCTTCCTTGCATAGTATTCTACTGTGTACACAGACCCAGCTGCTTTGTCCATCCATCCGCCACTGGACATTCGGGCTGCTTTTCATAACCTGCCTTTTGGATTCAGGGCTGTGATGAACATAGGTATGCATAGATCTTTTCTAGTTTTCTAGCTGGGGGTAGGTGGCAAGACAAGGAATTGCTGGGTTGCCTGGGTATTACATGTTTTGCTTGTTTGTTTGAGTTTGGTCTACACTTGGCTGTGCTCAGGGCTTAGTCTTGGCTCTACACTCAGGGATCATTCCTGGCAGGGGACAAGAGGGGGTGCCAGGGACTGAACCCAGGTCAGCCATGTGCAAGGCAAGCACCCTACCCACTATATTATCTTTTTAGCAGTCCTACTTTTTTTTTTTATGGAGGGCAGGCACAACCAGTGGTTCTCAGGAGTTACTCCTGACTCTGCAGTCAGAATTTATCCCTAGCCATGCTTGTGGGACCATACCGGATGCTAGGGATTGAATCCAGGCCAGCTGTGTGCAAGACAAATATCCTACCCGCTGGGCTATTGCTCCAGACCCCCTAGTCTTACTCGAGGAATTTCTATGCTGCTTTCAATAGAATCAGTCAACTCTCCTGCCAACAGTAAATGAGGGTCCCTGTTTCACCACGTTCTGGTGGCACATTGATTGTTTTGTGTCTTTTTGATATGGGACATTCTTACTGAGATGAGATGGAATCTCCTTTTGATTTGTGTTCCCTGATAATAAATGTTGATAAACACTTTTCCCTATATCTACTGGTGGTTGGTCTATCCTCTTCGATGGAGTGTCTGTTCATGTCCTTTCCCCACCTTATGATGAGATTACTGGTAAGCCAGTGGTTTTTAGTAGCTCTCCATGGACAGATGTTTGGATAGATGCTGGTCTATAGTTATGAAAAGGTTAAAAATCACTGGTCTAAACCACTTCAGATTTTTTTAAGTAGCTAGAAGCAAATAATAAATATGATCCAATACCTACTACTAGTATTGTTGCTTAGTAGAGTGAGTATAAATGGTTTTGGGAAAATTATTGCTGTTAGGGGTCTCCATTCACAGCTAGCTAAAAATTCAGTTGAGCCCTAGTCAAATTGTCTACATACTATCATTAATATATTGGTGGTGCCCAAAAGGGGAGCGAGAGAGAGAGAGAGAGAGAGAGAGAGTGAGAGAGCGAGAGCGAGAGAGAGAGAGAGAGAGAGAGAGTGAGAGAGAGAGAGAGAGAGAGAGAAGAAAAGCACCTGACATAGAGGTAGGCACGGGGTAGGGGGTGGAAGGTTGATGGGAGGGAACCTGGGGACACTGGTGCTGGAAAATGTGCATTGGTGAAGGGGTGGGTGTTGGAACACTGTATGACTTAAATTTAATCATGAACATCTTTGTAAGGTTCTATTTTACAGTGATTCAATAAAAAATTTAAAAATAAAGAAATGTTAAAAAAAATAGATTGTAGGTCTTGCCCCACCCAGACCCTCATCTGTCTGTAGCACTGTCTGTCCTCCCATTGTTCATCAATTTATTCATGCGGGCAACAGTAACATCTCCGCTGTGAGACTTGTTACTGTTTTTGGCATATCAAATATGCCACGGGTAGCTTGCCAGGCTCTGCCGTGCAGGCGGGATACTCTCAGTAGCTTGCCGGGCTCCCCGAGAGGGATCAAACCCCACTCAGCCTTATCATCTGTACTATTTCTTGGACCCCTTTGGTCACTTTCCTTCCTTTCTCATTTATTTTTTGTTTGTTTGGGGGACATACCTGGTGATGCTCAGGGGTTTCTCTTGGCTCTGTACATGGGAATTACTCCTGGCAGTGCTCAGGGGACCATATGGCGTATTGGGGATCATACCCTGGTCACACCCTCATCAAACAACCTAATTGTCTTGGGCATTGGTAAACTCACTCCCCGTGATGAGTCTCAGCCAGCCCATGGAAATATGTCTCTTTCAGAAGATGAAATATGTCCCTTTCGGGAGGGCAGCAAGTAGCCCACCAGGATTACAAACCTGTTTTCCATTTACTGCTTGCACTGGAGCTTTGCATTAAAATGAAAGGTCTTAAAAGGCAGCTCAGATAGAGAAGGGAACACTAAGTAAAATGTGGTTGAAGAACCCACTCAGGAAGGGATATGTGTGCTGAAAGTAGACTATAGATTGAACACGATGGCCACTAAATACCCCTATTGCAAAGCACAACACCCAAAAGGAGAGAGAGAAGGAAAGGGAATGCCCTGCCACAGAGGTGGGGTGGGGTGGGGGGGATGGGATTGGGGGGGTGGGAGGGATACTGGGTTCATTGGTGTGGAGAATGGGAGAATGGGCACTGGTGGAGGGACGGGTTCTCGAACATTGTATAAGGGAAACACAAGCACAAAAATGTGTAAATCTGTAACTGTACCCTCACGGTGATTCACCAATTTAAAAATAAATAAATTAAAAAAACAAAACAAAAATAACCTGGGGGGGGAAATAAAATAAAAGGTCTTGGTGTGTGTGTGTGTGTGTGTGAGAGAGAGAGAGAAGAGAGAGAGAGAGAGAGAGAGAGAGAGAGAGAGAGAGAGAGAGAGAGAGAGAGAGAGAGAGAGAGAGAAATTGTTAGCCGACTTGTAGCTTGGGGGAATAGTTTTTTTGGTCACTGAGCATACTCTTGGATTTAGTGGCATGTTGCTGATTTCCTCTTTGGAGAGTCCGTGGGGTCTTAGACCTGAAGACACCTCAGGCCCCTTGCAGTCTCCAGGGGCTTACCTAGTCCTTGGTCAACCTTAGCCACGGAGTGTGACGAATTATTGGTCATGGTGGAACCTTCCTCTCCAGCTCTTGGTTCCCGCGGTTTCACTTCGGAGGAGCTAATGCAGTTGCTTCTGGCGCCTGGCTTTGTCACCTTTCTTGAATTTCTCCTTCACCGACTCTTGTCACAGACCCAAGTCCCAGAGGCGCAGCTGACTCAGCACGGGTCCCAGCCCCAGCTGGGTCGTGTGACCCTGACGAGCGAGGCGCCATATGGACCAGTAATTAAAACTGAAGTCGAAAATGATAAAATGAGTTTCAGGGTGCACTTCGCCATGGCCAGGCTTCCTTTTCGTCAAATCTGAAAACCACCTGCACTGCCAGGAAAAAGGGTGATGGCGGCTTACTGTCCCCCCTCCTCTGCCCCCGCCCCTGCTGAGACCCAGCTCGTGGCTGGAACACGTCTTTGTTGCTAGAAATGTTCCGGGGGGTGGGAGTCTCTGCTGTGTCCCCACCCCCCGGGGGGATGCATCCCTCACCCTGCCGGGCCGGCTCTGCCTTCTCATGGTTGATTGCTGGTCTTCTCCCTCAACGGGGAGGTCAGCGGTTGGTTGTCCTGGGGTTCGGTGGCAACAGCTGGGGAGCAGGTGTTCTCCTGGCCGTGCCAAGGGCCAGTCATTAAACCGGGTAGCCTCAATTTGTGCAGTGTGGCCAGGGGGCCACATATTGTGCAAAGTCAAAGCCGTGGCTTTCTCAGGGGTCTTTCCTGCACAGGAGTTCCTTGGGGTCTTGATTGCCCCGCGCTTGGGGGCTCCCACAGCCTCGAGGGGTGAGTGGCCAGTGCTGACTGGACTCCCCAGTGCAGACACCCTCGGGGCTCCGGAACACCCGTGGAACGGAACCAAGTAGTGCAGAGGCTGTATCAGGAAACTGTCCAAAGAGGGAGTGGTTTGGGGGTTCAGCTGAAAGGTCACATCTGCTACCAAAATGTGTCCTGTTGCCACAGTCCCTGAGTCTGTCCTGGGCATCGTCTTTTGGGTCAAGTGCACCTGTCTGGTGTGAGGGAGCAGAAAGGGACCTGCTGGGGCAGGGCATTAGCCAGACACCCCGGAAGTGACGGGGCTCAGGGCTGGGTGGGTAAAGGGGCATGAGGGCTGGGGGGTGGGGCCTCCTTCCCAACTGCTTGTTCTCCTCCTGCCTCTCCCCCTGCCAGGAGCCCTTCTGTCACGCCTTGCTGGCCTGATGCGTGTCCCTTCCCTACTCCTCCCTTCCAACAGCGCTACCACCATGGCCTGTCCCTGTGCGTGCTCTGGTGCCCACTGCTGTCCTGCTAGGGAGTCTGTCCATCTCGGTAATGCAGGTGGCAACTCAGAGCTTGGAAAGAGCAGAGATGGAGTTGAAGTGGCCACAGCCCCGGTGTTATAGATAGGGATGATTTTGGGGGCCGTCTAGGGGATTTAGAGTGTGGGGGACAGTCTAGGGGGTGAACTTTATTCCCCTCCTTTTAAAAATTGAATCACCACGAGATACACAGTTGCAAAGTTGTTCATGATAGACTCAATCATATAATGTTCCAACATCTGTCCCTTCACCTGCGCACATTTCCCACCACCAATGTCCCCAGTTTCCCTCCTGACAGCCCCTCTCCCAGCCTGCCTCCACGGCAGGCATTTCTCCCCCAG
Source organism: Sorex araneus (assembly GCF_027595985.1). Taxonomy (NCBI): domain Eukaryota; kingdom Metazoa; phylum Chordata; class Mammalia; order Eulipotyphla; family Soricidae; genus Sorex; species Sorex araneus. The sequence goes on from NC_073303.1 coordinate 127,385,810, forward strand.
CCCCACTCTCTCTCTCACCTCTTGGGCATTATGGTTTGCAATACAGGCCCTGAGAGGTTATCATGTATATCCCTTTACCTCCTTTCACTGCTCAGTTCTTGTCCAGAGTGATCATTTCCAACTATCATTGTCCTACTGGTCCCTTTTCTCTCCTAACTGCCTCCTCCCAACACTCAAGGCAGGCTTCCAACCGTGGACCATTTCTCTGGGCCCTCATTTCTACTGTTCTTGGGTGCTAGTCTCATACTATGTTTCTTTTTTAATCTAGGGAATGAATTTTAAGTCCAACCATCACATAAATAATTTCCTGCCGGCCTCCTTGTACATAGGCCCAGGTCCACTCCTGATAGCAGAGAGCAGTAGTTCGATAGGGAGGCTCTGGAATGGGGAACGTTCCAGAAAGCAGGGAAGAGGATGACTGCTTTCCCTCTGAGCTCCCCACCCGACCCCTGGCCGAGAATTTCACACGCCCTCTAGCCAGGCCCTGCTTGGTACCACACTAGCAAGTCACGCTGGACTCTGGGAATGAGGCTGACGAGATTTTTTTCCAGATTTGGGGAGCCATGCGGAGTGCAGTATGTTCCAAGGAAACCCAGTGGCTGCTTGCTCTTAAGCACGAACTGAGAAGTTCTTCTCTCTTTAGCACTTACTCTTCCATTCAGATTGTACGAGGGGCTAGTGGGATCCATGCCCGTCCATCTAAAACGTGGTGCTGGAAGCTCACTTGAATCTGTCCCCTCTGCTCACCTTGGGTCAAACACTCTGAGAAGGGCCGGAAGCTGCCGAGCTGATACGCAGGTGGAAAATCCAGAAAATGAGTCCCTTTCTCGTCAGGAGGCAGAGCTGCTCCTGCAATAAAGCCCTTTTATACGCCTGTCATGGAAAGACAAACCTTTGCCAAAGGAAATGGACTTGAGGATTTGTAAGATATGATAAACAGCCTGACAAAAACAGGCCTAAATTCCCCTTTTAAATGTTCACAAAGGGGAGCGTTTAAATTCTCTTGTCAGGTGGAAAAAAAAAAGAATTCGTTATGAAAGCCATTCCAGCTGAAACTCAGGGATGAGCCATCCACAGGCGTCCCGGTGGAAAGCCGTGACCGAGAAAGGTGGGTGAGGGCCTCTCGGAATGAATCAACCATCAGTTTCCTAAATGAGAGAAATCATGGCTGGGTTTCATGGGCTGTGGCTGGGAATGAGCTGGGCAGAGGGGAGCACTGCCAGAGGAGTCATTAAAGTCTCACTGCACCTGAGGCCACAGCCAGGGAGCTGTCCCTCATGGTGGGGCTGTCGCACCGTGTTCCTCTCTGGGATTTCTATCTTCTGGCCACTGCCAGCTGGAGGGACCAAGTGACCACAGGGGCATGAAAACAACCTGGTCTTCAGAGCCATTCCGGGCCACGCGACCTGAGGTTGTAGAATCCGGCCAGTGCTGGCCTCCCAGGACCTTCAGGAACAGACTCGAGTTCTTTCTGGCCGTGGAGACTGCAAGGCACGACGGAGACTGGGGGCGAGGGCGGGCTGGCTGTGGGCACGGGGCTGAGGTGGGTCTGGGCACGCTGCTGCCACCCTGACCTCCAGGCTGACGGCTGCATCGTCCTTCAGATTGTTCGACTATAGACTGAGGTTAAGGAGAGAGCGGCGCTAAGTCCGTGTGCCCTTTATTTAGTTTTTTATTGACTGGTTTCCTTCTGGCTTAGCTCAGAAGTGTCATCGTGGGGCCAGAGAGGCGGTCCGGGGCGAAGGCCCTGGCCTTGCCATGTTGCTGACCCGAGTTCTGCCCCGTGTGGCCAGAGCACAGAGCCAGGCATAAGCCCTGAGCATCACTGGGTGTGCCCTCCCATCCCTGCATCAAAAAACAAAAAAGAAATGTCCTGAGCTAACTCTCGGACACACAGCTGGGGCGGGGGCTTCCAGTTTAGGCTTTGCCTCGCCCTACCCAGACTGTTCTTGCCCCTCCTCTCTCGTTTTTGGATTTTGGGTGATGCTCAGGGTTTCCTCATGGCTCTGCACTTAGGAATCACTCCTGGCCATGCTCCGGGGGACTAAATGGGATGCCGGGGATCGAACCCGGGTCAGCCGTGTGCAAGGCAAATGCCCTCCTTGTGCTATCTGTCCTCTCATCCCTCCCCTCCCATTCTTTTCCTCCTGCTTCCCTCCTTACTCCACTCTTCTCCTCTCCTCCCCCATGGCCCCTTCCCTCCCCTCCCCTCCTCTCTTCCATCCACTTTATAAAACACGGATTTGCACTAAGTTGGTTTATGACGCATTAGTAAACCAACAGTTAAAAGACCTGCAGTTAAACGACCATGATCAGGTAAAGGCCACTCTGTCCCCCCCAGTCCATTAGTTATGTTTGTGGCCACACGGCCCTTGGGGAGCCCACACAGCCCTGTCCAGGAAACGGCGAGTGGAGCAGGTGCAGCTGTTTCATGCTCCCTCCCCGCCACCCCCCTTGCTTAGCCGCTGGCCCCCACAGGAGGCAGAAACAAGGCCTTGCTCCTACTCCCAAAGTGCAGGCGCTCTCTGTCGCTTTAGCTCTGCTCCTTCCTGCAAGGACCAAGCAGAAGCTGCATGCAGAGAGATGGGGAGGGCCACGACACTTTGCAGGGTGCTGGTGCGCAGGGCAAATCTAATCTCTGGGAGCCATCCAGACCTCGGACAGTAGCCTTGGAAGAGAAGATGGGGGGCGTTGGGGGGAAAGGTTCCGTGGACTGCTGACCTCCGTGCTGTGAGGCGGTCTGCACCTCTCACAGCCGCTGAGACACAATCAGGGACAAAGTGCAAAGTGGCAAGAGGAAGGCGAGAGGGTTATAGGGCAGACGCTCCTCAGTCTTGGGTGAGGGGTAGACACTGTCCCTCTGAGGCTCACGCATGCATCTGGTCTCCCGAGTCAGCGACTGGACAGATGCATATCAGGTGCCCACCTTTCTGGCATATCAGAGAACAGAGGAGCAAGTGGGGGCTGTGTTTGCATGTACATATGTCAGCATGTGTGTACACACACTTGTATACTTGGCCATGGCCACACATGCACACATATAGACAGCTGCATGCATGTACTCATGCACGCACATTCATGAACACACACAGCTGAATGCATCTATGCATGCATGTGTACAGCACACACGTCTGCACACATATATGCACACACATGCACATATGCACACACTGCCATACACAATGCATACATGGCCACACATGTATGCATGCACATATACATGGTTGCACACAGTATGAGTGTGCACACAGTCCCACACATGTTTGCATGCACACATGTCCTTGCACGTACATAGACGTGTGGTTCCGTCGGGCGATCCTGACTGTGGCTGGGTTGACATGCCTGGTGCTTTGGGCCTTTGGGGAATGAACCCCCTTCTCTGAGGCCTCCTTCCCACCAGCTCTAAGGGGTGTCCTGGAGGAGGACGGGAGCCTCAGGGTAGTTCTCCCCACCCCCCACCGCTGTTCCCCAGAACTTCCTGGCAAGCTTTAACCTACCCACAGCCTCTTTAGATGAGAATGGAGTGGCCCTGGAGTGGAGTTTTAAATTCCAAAGGGTGCCCTTGGCCAGGACCGCCCTGCTGGTGGGTGGTGGAACAGGAGAGCTTTCTCCCCCATCTTGCCACCCTAGAAGGGAGCTACTGGGCCAGGACCCCCCACATCAGAGTGTGCTTTCAGGGACAAAGAAACTGGGACCACCTGGTCCCTGGACATTTGAGGTTTATTGGTCAGCACTCCTGGCTACAGCGTCTTTTAAGGAGTCCAGAGTAAACAACTCCTCAGCACGCGGCTCTTCTCTCCACACCATCCCGAGCTTTGGCTCAGGGAAACCCCCTCAGGGGCAGTGGGGGTGCTGGTGGGATGTGGAGCCCCCCACCTCCCCCTGCCTCCCTGCAGGCTCTGTCCCACATGCTCTTCCACCTGCAGGACGCTGAATGCCGCACGCCGGAGAGAAGCACTGCGCAGTCTGGCCTCTCCCTCTGCTGGCCTTTGTTCAGAGTCCAGGGGTCCCCGGGACCCTGTTTGTGGACACCTGCAGCTCCTCCCTGGCCCTGTACGTTCCCCTCAGACACCTGATCCCACTCAGCGGGCACGGTGCGTGCTCGGTTCCTGTGCCCGGCGCTACTCAGTAAACTGCCTCTGAGCCCCAGGGGACGCATTTGGCGTCTTGATGGATCTGCTTCGTGGATGCATTTTCCCAACATCTTGAATAATTTAGGAGTCATCCGTGGTGCGTGGCTGCCCTGCCGCTGGCAGCCAGGCCTCCTCCTGAAGCACGAGCTGCTCACAGCAGACTCGCCCGTGGCAGGAGCAGCGGGTGGCTCCTGAGGCCGCCTCGGCCCTGCCGTGGCCCACCGCCACGTGCTGATGACCTGAAGGAGAAGCAACAGCAGAGATGCTCTATCCTGACGCCTGGCGGCTTAAGCTGGGGGGAGATCGCCAAAAAGTGGACCAAATTTGACTAAAATTGGCCTGTATTGGCAAAAATCTTTGAATTCCAAAACTTGAATTCCAACTTACCCATGAATTTGAGGTGGCCCGGGCAGTGCTCTTTTCAGAGGCTTGCTGTTCTGGGGTGCTGGGTGAGGGGGGAAGAAGGGATCACTTGTGGGTAAAGGTTAGGATGCACTAGCAGACGACGTCATAGAGTCCTGTGAAATGAAATGCGTGTGTGGGGTTGGCACGCACAGTAAGACAACACAGGTATTTTTCTTTTCTTTTCTTTTTTTAAATTGAAATACCATGAGATACAAGCTTTCGTGTTTGAGTTTCAGTCATACAATGATCAAACACCCATTCCTCCACCAATGCACATTCTCCACCACCAGTGTCCCCAGTATACCCTGACCTTTCCCACCCTCTCCCTGCCCCTATGGTAGACAGTTTCCCTCATGCTCTCTCTCTACTTTGGGGCATTATGGTTTGCAATACAGATACTAATAGGTTATCATGTTTGGTCCTTTATCTACTTTCAGCACACATCTCCCATCCTGAAGGATCACTCCAACCAGCATTGTCTTAGAAACACTTGACGTAAATAGGAGATCCGCGGTCAGAGGCCCGACTGCCACTTGCGAATTCTGAACTCTCAGTCTCTGCTCCTTCCTCCCTAACACAGGGATTATCATGCAGAATTTGTTGCAAGGGTTAAAGGCAAGGTTGCCCGGGGCTGAGCACCACGCCGCCCCACAGCTGCTCCTGCTTCTGCCCTGAGTTGAGGTGATCACACTTTGTGAGTCTATGGTGCACAGGCCAGAGAAATACCTGGATAAGGACATGCATCGAAGAAGTAGTTAAGAGAACAAAGAAACTCTGACTCCAGGCACATCTTTTCTACTCCACCATCCTTCCTGCACTAACATATGCCTCAGAGACCTAGGCCCTATGCAAACTGGATGAGAACACTGTTCGGGTATCCCAAAGAGGAATCAAAAGAGCTATGCTAGGAGTATCACATCTCTCTCAAGTGAGAGAAGGAATCCGGAGTTCCGACCTCCGTCAACAGTCAAGAATCAGGGATGCTGTCTCGTTTGCCAAGGCGTCAAAAATCAGATGGGCTGGTCATGTAATGCGATTCAGAGACAACCGCTGGACTAGAGCTGTTACTGACTGGATTCCACTGGACATCAGAAGACCTCGTGACCGACCACCAACTAGATGGTCAGATTTCTTTGTCAAATCCCTGAATGAACGATTTGAGGCTCTTCCTGTACCTGAAGCAAGCAGATATCATTGGGCTGCACTAGTTCGAGACAGGGACAAATGGAGACGTTACTGGCACCTGCTCGAGCAAATCGAAGATCAGCAGGATGACAAGTGATACAAGTGATACAAGTGATACAAGGACGTGCCCTAGAATTTGCTGATGGTTCGGTGCAAGGAAATTGGAGCACAGAAGGGTCCATGAGTGGCTGGGGGTGTGTGGCATAGCTGGGAGGTCTGGGTTCTGGACCTGGTTTGGTCACCAACTGGAACACACCCCACAGCCACATGGCTAGAGCTCAGGTCTTACCCTCAAAGTACAAACACTGGACGTTCAGGGCCAGGGCGCTGCTTCTGCTAGCGCTGACCGCCTGGCTCCAGCCAGGAGCTTGGTGAGCATCAAGTTCTCCCAACAACTGCTCCTCCTTCCGCCTTCTTAAGCTTATCCTCATTCCCCCTTTGAGTTAGAAATACAGTTGTTTTGGGTAAATGACTCCTAATCTATTTTTTAAAAAAGTTTTTAATTGAATCACTGTGAGATAGACCCTTCAAGGCTGTTTATGACTGGGTTTCAGTCATACAGTGCTCCAACACCCATCCCTCCACCAGTGCACATTTTCCAGCACCAGTGTCCCCAGGTTCCCTCCCATCACCCCCACCCTCACCCCCTGTCCCTCTGCCTGCCTCTATGACAGGAGATTTTCTTCTCCTCCTCCTGCTCCTTCTTCTTCTCCTTCTCCTCCTCCTCCACTTCCTCCTCCTCCACTTCCTCCTTTTCCTCCTCCTCCTCTCCCTCCTCCTCCTCTTCCTCCTCCTCCTCTTCTTCCTCCTCCTTTTCTTCTTCTTCTTCTTCTTCTTCTTCTTCTTCTTCTTCTTCTTCTTCTTCTTCTTCTTCTTCTTCTTCTTCTTCTTCTTCTTCTTCTTCTTCTTCTTCTTCTTCTTCTTCTTCTCTCTCTCCTTTTGGGCATTGTGATTTGTAATACTGCTGCTGAAAGATTATCAAGACTATCCCTTACCTACTTTTAACCCTCAGATCTTGTCCATTGTGGTCATTCCAAGCTATTATTGTCATAGTGATGACTCCTAATCTTAGGCATCACTCTGTTTTTAGGGGGGGCCACACCCGGTGATTCTCAAGGCTTACTCCTGGCTCTGCGATGAGGAGTCACACTCTCTGTGGAGTTCAGGGACTGGATGGGATGCTGGAGATCAAACCTGGGTTGGTTGTGTGCAAGGCAAGTGCCCTACCCACTGTGTCATTGCTCTGGCCCCCAAAGAGACATTTAACTTGGAATCCCGTGGTGGTGCTCCCTAGATCCCACTTCTGGGGGGAGGGGCGCAGAAGCAGGTGTCTTCTGAGCCATGGTTCCATCTTTGCCACCCTGCTCTGCAGCTCATGCTCTTCTCTGCTGCTTCATGACGATGCTCCTGGAACATCTTTCCCTGTGGACCCTCCAGCTGGATAAAACCAAAGAGAAGGAAGGTGGGGCTGTAGCTGGCAAGTGGTGGTGATGGCCACTAACACATGTGGTCTTGCCTAGATCGAGGTTTGCTGTTGCCAGATGAACGGTAGGAGCGGCTGCTGAAACCTTCCAGCCAATGAGTCGTCATGGCCGCCCTCCGAGGGTCGAATCTCCATCCAAAATCCAGCAATTGATTCTCCGCGAGTCAAGGGAAATGAGGCTCTTGCTGTGATTTTGCTTTTGGAAACTTCAGATCAACTCCCCCAGCCCTCCACGTGCCATCTGGAACCGGTAGGGAGTGCATACATGCGTGCACGCGCGCGTGCGTGAGCGCGCGTGTGCATCATTGATGTCTGGGACAGCGCCCCAGATGTGGCACGCTGGTGAGAGGAATGTTGGTTCTCCATCAAAAAAGGGGTTCGGCTTACAGCGGGCATCAGACACTGACAGATGGTTCCAGGGCTGGCGGGGATGCGCTCTGGGTTACGGGTGGCGCCTCCGTGCTGCTTGGCAGGAGAATGAATCTCGCATTCTGGGAGCCACAGGCTGAAGACGGGTGCAATTAATTGCCACCTTTGTGGTCTCAAGCCTCACCACTTCTGTGTGGAAGCAGAGGCGCTATGACCCACACACCCCCCGTGAAAGATTGAGCTGATCCATGGAAAAGCACAGACCACAGCTGAAAGGACAGGGAGGAGTTTTGCCCCAACAGCCTGGAAAAGGAGACTGTTTGACCTAGAAGGGTGTTGACAATTTCTCCCATTTCTCTAACGTTTCTCTACTGCGTATTGAAAACGCTACCAGATGCAACCAGTGATATTCTATGGGCTTGGGTTCTTGTATTTTTTTCTTTTTTATTAGGCTCTAAGTGTCTCTGGTGGGGGATGGTGAGCACAGGGCCAAGCCGCTGGGAGGACTTCTTGCACCTCTGTCTTCACGCCCCCGTCCTGTGGCAACCTTTGAGCTGTTCGGGTGCTCCAAAGCGGAGGGGGACCAGGAACTCAATTTACTTGTCCCTAAAAAGTCAATAAGTGAGGGTGAGCACGGAGGACTCTGCTCACCCTTCCTGTGCCCGAGAAGCGAACCCGACAGCAGCCAGCGCTTCAGAGCCCAGAACTCTCTGGAACACGGGCCGAGCGCAGGGCGGAAGGAAGAGGGAGGCGCGGGAGAAGAGCACTGAGCAGGAGGGGCTGCATTGGGCACCGGGAACTGTGTAGGCATTGCCAAGGGCATGGTGCCCAACGCACATTTTTCTATAATAAATTTTCCTTGCCTGCAGCCTTCCAAAGCCCAATGTTAGGTTTCCCTGTCCCAGGAGCCCAGAATTTTCCACCACATAGCGGCCAGTTTCATAAACTATCTTGTGAAGGCGGGTGGCGGGGCGGCGATGAAGGTCATTTTTCCATTCTGTTTTCCAGCGCTTGGTTCCCACATGGGGAGCCTGGCGAGTCGGGAGGAGAGGGCCAAGGGCTTCCTTTCAAGGGTCCAACTTCAGAGGACCCCCACGCCTACTCCCGACGGCCAGTGATGAGTCACTTCTGTCTGCCCACACGGACAAGTACTGAATCTTCTCCAGCCCCTTCTGCCTTCCCTCTGAATTCCCCAAGCAGAGAAGGCCTCCTAGAACCCAGAGCCCTACCCCTCGCTGTTGGGTGGAGACCCCACATTCCTGATTTACAGCAGTGGGAAACTTCCAGATGGCTGGAATCCAGGAGGGATGGGGGATAAAACTGTGAGGGAGACGGGAAAGGGGTGAAGGACATGGTCATTACAAAAAGCGTCAAGACTGGGTCAAGGCACTTCAAGACACAGAGTGACCTGAGTCTAATTGAATAGACATGGTAAGACGACCCTGTTCTCGTCCTGGTTAGACCCAGAGAAGTTATCTCAGAATTAAAACATAGAACTCTTACCAATAGCCCAAACAGACCCAACCTGAACGCCCATCCATGTGACTGGGCACGGACGATGTGGTGTGGGCTGGATTCTCATAGTTGGCCGCTCTGCCATGAGAAAAGATGAAGTTGTGTCTTTTGGGACAAAATTGATGGATGCTGAGGTGGTTTTGCTAAGTGAAATAAGTCAGGAAATGAAAGAAAAGTACTGGATGGTTCCACTTATGTGGAATATGAATAACTAAAGTAAAACACTGACAAAATTCCATGAGATCATCTCAGTGGAAGTGATGGTGGCTTGTGGAGGGGGCCTGAGGATATGGGAAGAACAGGGAAAAGGGTCTTTCTTAAAAAATAAAAAAAGTAAAGAAGAGTGATTTGCAGCTATTGATAGTTGAGTTTTAGGTATATAATATTTCAACCCCAGTCCCACCACCAGTGTCAACTCCCTTCTACCTGTGTTCCCCCACTCTGTCCCCTCTGGGCCCCTCCATCCCCCTGGGCACTGTCCGCACCATCTTAACAGGCACATTACAAAGGTCGTGGTTGCAGTGTAGAGCTCATATTCTCGCTGTTGTTCAGACTGTGCTTTGGGGATATAACTGTGCCATCCTCCCACATCGCCAGAATACTCAAAGTCCTGACCCAGAAGGCCCTTAGGGACGGCCCTGTACCCTGGTGGTGGCTGTAATGAATTCTATCCACATGTGCTCTACGTAGGGTTGAAGCTAGAAGTGTGAAGCTAAACGCCCAAACTTCCAAACACTGTGAAGGGATGATGAGTCAACACAAACGAGGGAGTGAAATTTAGCTAACATAAGAACAAAAAGGAGCTCTTGATCTTATCTCCCGCCAAACCTCCCCCCACCCGTGCACTGTCCCACCCCTATTTCAGTGACACTTCGTTGGTTGCTCTCCAGCCCTTGACTTCACCTCCAGACTCTGAGGCTGCCGTGAAGTAGCCTAGACCGAGCCCTGGGACTCTCCCTGAGTCTCCCACACTGAGGGGGCGTCCGCTCCACCAGACCCTTCTGACAGTGAAACAGAGAACTCCCACTGATAGCCCAAACACAGCCCAGCCTGATGCCTGTCCACCTGACTGGACAAGGACGCTGTCACGTCTCTTGGCTGGCCCCTCTGCAGGAGAAACGATGAAGTCGTGTCTTTTGGGACAATATTGATAGACGGCGAGGTGGCTTTTGCTGAGTGAAATCAGCCTGGAAGTGAAAGAGAAATATAGGGTGGTATTCTAACCCACCCGTGTCCGCTGTGTATTGGAGGAGGAATCTGTCGTGACTCCCCAGCTACAGGATCAGTCAAAAGGAACCTCTGAAGGGATCCTTACGAGGGCCACAGAGGCCGGGCCTGCAGCTCTGCTCTCTGCTTCCCGCTCCCCCTCCAGCATTCCTTCGCAGGAACCAGGTTCCCTGCACTCGAGAGCCTCTGCTGGGTCTTCTCCTGGTGACCTTCAACTCTCTTATTATTATTTTATTTTGCTTTTGGGTCACACCCAGCGATGCTCAGGGGTTACTCCTGGCTCTATACTCAGGAATTACTCCTGGAGATGCTTGGGGGACCATATGGGATGCCGGGGATTGAACTCAGGTTGGCTGCGTGCAAGGCAAATGCCCTCCCCATTGTGCTATTGCTCTAGCCCAACTCTCATATTCTGGGTTCCTTTGTTTCATGTTCAAGATTTAACCAGGTGCACTATAATCCCACCCCTTTTAAGTCTCCTTTTAAATCTCCTTTGCATGAATTATTCTGTTTCTGTTTCTCTGACAACTACCTGTGACCCCCTCCCAGAGCCCTTGGGAGGGAGCAGACGCCTGCTAATGGCCGGGATGAAGCTTGGGGCACCCCAGGGATGGGCCGTGCTCAGTAGATCCTGCACTGTAGCACTGTAGCACTGCCATCCTGTTGTTCATCGATTTTCTCGAGCGGGCACCAGTAACGTCTCCATTGTGAGACTTGTTACTATTTTTGGCATATTGATTATGCCACGGGGAGCTTGCCAGGCTCTGCCATGCGAAGGGCGGGGATACTCTTGATAACTTGTCGGGCTCTCTGAGAGGGGCAGAGGAATTGAACCTGGGTCGGCAAGGCAAATGCCCTACCCGCTGTGCCATTGCTCCAGTCCCAGGAGCTCCTAGAACTTTCTAACCCACTCACTTCCTAATCCTTACTTTCCTAAAATCAATGCAGTGACTCTTTTTTTTTCCTTTTTGGGTCACACCCAGGAATGCTCAGGGGTTATTCCTGGCTCTGCACTCAAGAATTACTCCTGGCGGTGCTCGGGGGACCATATGGGATGCTGGGGCTTGAACCCGGGTCGGCCGCGTGCAAGGCAAAGGCCCTCCCTGCTGTGCTATGGCTGCAGCCTGATGCAGTGACCCTTAAGTGCCCCTCATCCCCTCAGTAACCCAGCTGAGCCCCATCATTGTATTTCTCTGGAAAGTCTCCAGGGTAGACTTTACCTCTGTACCTGCCCCACTCCCTGTGGACCTTATTGGTGTTTCTTTCCTGCCTCGCTGTTCACTGGCCAGAGAAACTCTCACCTTGCATCATCCTAAGCCTGGGCCTGCCCCGGGTTCTCCACCACCTGCCTACAGCCAGGGCACTCTGCCTTCTGACTCACTTCACCCTGAACTTTACTTCCGGGTCACGGTGAGGCCCCTGACTTAGTTGACATCCAGAGGATTGAGCCCAGGCTGTGTGCCCCAACCCTGGAGACCGGCTCACAAACCACGAGAGGCCAGAAAGAGCCAGCCGCTCCCCTCCTCTTTTCTGACAGACGAGGACTTACTTACGTTTCTCTCGGGGCCGAAGGAACCAAGTCTGGCATTTTTGATTCAGCACATCCCGCTCTTGCTCACTGAGAAGGGGAGAGGTTTGTGCCTGTGAAGGAAGGAAGCAGAGGGTTCCAGTCCAGAGAAACGTGCCCGGCTCCATCGCCCAGAGGAAGCGCCCCGGGATGCGCCTCGTCTCCCAGTGCCGGGTCCTGAGGGTGAGGGTGAGTAACGCTGAGCACCAAGCAAGGGCTGTTGCAGTACGTGCTTTAGCCAGAATACTTGTATTTTGCAGATTCATCTGAAGTGCAGTTTTTGGGGGAGACGCCTTTCAAGCTGTCCCCTCAAGAACTGTGTGACAGTCCCGAGCACAAGTGGGCCGAAGGAGGCTCTGGACTCCGTTCAAGTCTCACGCTAGAGGAGAAGGGTCAGCGCCACCTGTGGGCGAGGGGGAGGCACCCCAGAAATGCTACTTCACGTAGCCACTTACCTGATGACGGTGCCCTGAGTAAGCCAGGCCAGCTCAGATGAGGGGCCAGTCCCTCTGGGCTTCCTCACCGTCACCCCAGGGTGCCAGGAGTGACAGAGTGCCAGAGACTCCCCCCTCCCACCAGGCTAACCCTGGCATGGTGTTCCTTCCTGCCCCGAGAAGCTGGTCCCAGACTCCAGCCCGTGCCCCTTTCTCTGGGCTCAGAGGGGCGAAGGGGTGCTACTGGCTCATGGAGCCTTCGAGTGGGAGTGGCCCAGAGGTCAAGCTCAGAGGGAGGGCAACGAGAGTGAGTCCGAGAGAGAGCTTTGCTTTGCCAGTCCATGGGCCAGGGAAGCCTCTCCATGTCCCTCCCTTCATGCCTTGCAAAAACACGTTGGTGCCAGGTGAGCACGGATGGATGATGTACAGATACTGCTACTGGGAACAGATGCTGCTTAGTCTGAATCTTGAAAGAGAGTTAAAAGACGTTTAATGACCAAAGCAATCTTTTTTATTTATTTTTAATTTTTAATTTATTTTATTGAATCACCATGTGGAAAGTTACAAAGTTCTTAGGCTTATGTCTCAGTTATACAATGCTCAAACACCCATCCTTTCACCAGTGCCCATATTCCACCACCACCAAAAAAAAAACCAGTATACGTCCCACTCTCCACCCCCCAACCCCCCACCCCCACATGCATAACTGATAAATTTCACTTCATTTTTACCTTGATTACATTTCATATTTCAACACAAAACTCACTATTGTTGTTGGAGTTTCAACACAGAACTCACTATTCTTCTTGGAGTTTATCCCCCCAAAATATGGCCCTATTGACAAGGAAACATTTAATAATTAGTTTTCCACTGATGAGAATGAAGAGATATGAAGTTGCACGATTTCTGTATTTTAGTAATTAAGTCCAGGGAGACTTAAGTTGGAAATTGCATCATTTCCCTTCCTGGGGCAGCATGGAGCAAAAGCTTAGTTCACAGCCTGGAGACATGGCTGCAAGCATTCGCTGGGACCAGAAGTAATGTAGCTGGCTCTGGATCTTGGTCGTTCAGCAGCAAAGCGGACGTGCAAACGCATGGCCACCTGGGTCAAATCTCGGCGGAGCGCGAGCCAGTATCGTCCCCAGCTGGAGACTGTCCAAGCGTCCCGCTGTTTCAAGTTCAAAACACATTTTTTTCCCCCCGCGCCACCAAGTTCATACCTGCTTAAAAGTCCCATAATATGGTGGACGCCACGAGCAATCTTTTTTAAAAACTATCTTTCTTTCTTTTTTTTTTCAAATTTTGTTTGTTTATTTTTACTTTTTCTGGTCACACCCGGCGGCACTCAGGGGGTTACTCCTGGCTCTGCACTCAGGAATTACTCCTGGGGGTGCTCGGGGATTGAACCCAGGTCGGCTGTGTGAAAGGCAAACACCCTAATATCCGCTGTACTATCACTCCAGCCCCAGAGCAATCTTTTTTTTTTTTTTTTGCTTTTTGGGTCACACCCAGCGATGCTCAGGGATTACTCCTGGCTCTGCACTCAGGAATTACTCCTGGCGGTGCTTGGGGGACCATATGGGATGCTGGGGATCGAACCCAGGTCAGCCGCGTGCAAGACAAAGGCCCTACCCACTGTGCTATCACTCCAGTCCCATTTTTTTTCCAAAGCAATATTTTTTAATCAAAAAGCCTTGGCTGATAAAACTGTCGCTTGGATGATAACACTGTGGGTTTCAGGTGTACTGTATTGCGATGTTGCACTCTAGATCCTGCTTTATGATTACCTCCAAGCATCCAATTGTCAGCCTCCACCACAAAGATCCCTTTTGCCCAATCGCCCTCCTTGCTTCTGGCAAAATTTCAGCACCAAAGCCATTCCCTCATTATGGACACTGAGCGAGCCAGACAGAGCATCATGCAAGGGCTATTGCAGTGTATGTTTCATTTATTTTTAATTTTTATTTATTTATTTATTTTTGCTTTTTGGGTCACATCCGGCAATGCACAGGGGTTACCTTCTGGCTTTGCACTCAGGAGTTACTCCTGGTGGTGCTCAGGGGACCATATGGGATGCTGGGAATTGAACCCAGGTCGGCCGCGTGCATGGCAAACGCCCTACCCGCTGTGCTATTGCTCCAGCCCCTGCAGTGTATGTTTTAAATGGAATATACGTATTCTGTAGATTTATTTGATGTGCAGTTTTGGGGAAGAGGTCTCCCAAGCTGTTCCCTCAGCGGGGCTGGGGGCCACTTCCGGTGATACTCGGCTAAACAGGCTGGTTGGTAAGTGACAGGTCTGAGGATGTGGTGCTGCGGAGGCCTGCCTGGGGACATGGTGCTCGGGAGAACTCCAGGGCTTTACCTAAGTTATCTAGGCATTAGTATGGTGTTGGAGACCAAACTAGGATTCGCACCCAGGCAAGGCCTGTGTCCTGGCCCCACATTGATGAACATTCATCAACACGTCTGTGTGCGTGCCCAAGTCTAGCTTAGTGCTGGCAATATGCCTGACGAAGTGAGTCATTATGGAAGGGCACAGTCACACGCATGCTGGGTCCAGAGGCCTCCCACCCCCCCGCCCGCCTTCTCCCTGTGATTTCATTTCATGTGGCCGTGATGATTTGGGGTGTGAGGGGAGCTGTGTGTCTGGGACCCGCCATTGGTGGCACGTCTGAGCTGTTGATTAAAGGAGATGGCAGTGCAGGCTGCAACCAGAATGAGAAGGAAGAGGGACAAGTCTTTCAGGCTGGCCGGGGAACGCCAGGTGTGTTCGTCACTAGGGTTCCAGCTCGTGTTTGGCTGCAGTGCCCGGCCTGAACGTCCTATCGGAAGCGTCCCCCAGAAGCATTGTTCTGTGACTGGGCCGCTCTGGAAAGCTTCCGAAGCACGAGACTCACCAAGGAAGTGGTAAAACACAGGCCTGAGGAGGGCCACGGCACCAACCCCAGGTGGCTGAGTAGCATGTGAAGATAAGCGAAGGTGCCATGACATAGGGGCTCATTTGGTGGACATGGTTTACTGGTGGAGATGTGAAAACGTGAGGTATTTTTATAAGAAATAGAATCTAATTTTGATAAGTGGGCGTACGTTGGGTGACAGATCACATAATCTTCAAAAAATATTGTTGTCCCCTGTGAGGTACCACGGTTCAGCTGAGATTTTTCATCTGAAATTAGTGTTTCCTCTCAGCCGATAGAGCCCGGACGTTTGCTTCCTGTTGGGCCTAGTGTTTACGTGAAGCCATGGTCAGAGCTCTCCCCGTTTTGTGGTCGAGGTGCTCGCCGTGGGTGGCGCCGCCAATAGTAATAATTCCCATTTGCTCAGGGCCGTCTCTCAACCAGCGTGGGCTAAGCACCCCACCGACCCATCTGATGCTGAGGAAGCGGGGGAGGAAGGCGGGGCATGGTTATTAGTCCATTTAACAAACTAGGAGCTGGCTATCGAGTGACTTGACTGAGCACTCACCCAAGGTGAGGGGAGGCAGAGTTGGTGTCCTAACTCCATTATGGCCCCTCACCTGGGGCTCAGGCAGTATGCTCAGGTGTGTGTGTGTGTGTGTGTGTGTGTGTGTGTGTGTGTGCGCGCACGCGCACGCGCACGCGCACGTACGTGTACATGTGGGAATGTGTGTCTATGTGTGTGCATGTGCACATGTATGTACAGCCCTAGACTGCATGCTACCAGATTGTGGTTTGGCTGGAATGCTCATGTGGTCACACCTTTCCTAGCAGCTGGCACCTCAGTTCTACGTTCTGTGAAATGGGCTCATAATTTTTCTCACCTTCAGAGTTAGAGAGCCAGAGTCTCAGAACAATTTTGTAGTTTTGTGAAGTGAGAGGTGCCCGTAGGAATACAAAGGCCAATAGAACTCATTTTTAAATTATTTATTTCTTTATTTTTGGCTATTTGGAGGTCAGACCTGGTGATGCTCAGGGGTGACTCCTGGCTCTGCACTCAGGAATTACTTTTGGTGGTGTTTGGGGGACCCCGTGGGGTGCCGGGGATCGAGCCCTGGTCGACCATGTGCAAGGCAAATGCCCTCCCTGCTGGACTGTCGCTCCAGCCCCAGAGCTCATTTTAGCATGACTCTCATTGCCTTCGTCCCGGCATCACAGAAGGGACTGACACCATTGTCGTTCCCATTCCCCGGCGAGGCAGAGGCTTTGCCTGACTCCTCAAAGTTTGAAGCCAAGCTCTGATTAGGAGTCAAATGCTGCGGACAATTTTCCTCACTTCCCCTGGCAACTCCATCCCCGGGGCCTGCAGCTCCCAGAGAGGGTGGGCGTGTTTCGCTGAAGGTCACTGCAGCATCTGGAAGCATAATCCTGCCGTGGCCGTAAGGATTTCAAAGCTCTCTCGGCATTGGCAGGACTTTCTTTGAGTCTCGATCTATGATGACGGATGTTTATTTTATTTGGAAATGTCAGATGACTCAGGGCAGCTGGAGAGCCGGCAAGGACCTGGGAGGGCTGGTCAGTGAAATAAACAAGGGGCGCTGTGTCTGCAGGGCGCCGAGAGCCCCCGCACTCAGACGCAGGAGACGCAGGACCAAGGGCCTCTGCCTGGGGCCCACACTCGGAAGGTTGAGCTCATCTAAAGAAGCTTCTGGAAGCCTCTGTGGAGGCCAATAGTGTGCGGTGTGCCGTGACAGGGACTGCAGGGGGCAAAGAGGATTCGGGCCCAGCGGCCGGCGCTCATGGCTCCTGCTCGAGGGAGCCTCCAGCCGGCCTAGCACACCGCTCTCCTAGAGAAGATGAACGGCCGATGGCAGAGACTTCGGGGAAATGCTGGTGCAGGAGCTCGGCCGAGCACTGGGCTCCTTCCCCAGGGAAGGTGTCGGGCCCATGGGAGGTCAGGCCCAGAGCCCACTGCAGGCAGGCACTGGTGCTGGCCCATGCGAGAGACGGGCAGAGGGCTGGTTGCCACACCAACTCCCTCTCACCTGCCTTTCCAGTCCTCCCAGAAGGTTACCATGACCTGCATCTTTGGGGGACACTTTGGCTAGCTAGATTCCCTGTATCCAGAAGGATACGGTGCAAGTGACTTTACTATTTTTTTGGGGGGGGGTGTTTTGGGACCACACCAGTGATACTCAGGGGTTACTCCTGGCTCTGCCTCAGGAATTACTCCTGGTGCTGCTTGGGGAAACATATGGGATGCTGGGGATAGAACCCGAGTTGGTCGTGTGCAAGACAAACGCCCTACCTACTGCACTATCTTTCTGGCCCCCAAGTGACTTTTCTTCCTTTGTTATTTTCTCCCCACTTGTTATACCTTTCTCAGTGCTCAAGATCAGAGTGGGGTGGGTTTGGGGTGGTGAGGAGGGAGGGAGGGAGGGAGGGAGAGAGAGAGAGAGAGAGAGAGAGAGAGAGAGAGAGAGAGAGAGAGAGAGAGGAGAAAACTCTCTAACACTGTAGCACTGTCATCCCATTGCTCATCAATTTGCTCGAGCGGGCACCAGTAACGTCTCCATTGTGAGACTTGTTGTTACTGTTTTTGGCATAAGGAATACACCATGGGGAGCTTGCCAGGCTCTGCCATGCGGGTGGGATACTCTTGGTAGCTTGCCAGGCTCTCCGAGAGGGACGGAGAAATTGAACCTGGGTTGGCCGCGTGCAAGGCAAACGCCCTATCCACTGTGCTATTGCTCCTGTCCACAACCTACCATATAGAATACAATACATACATACATTTATTCCTCACACTCACAACTCAGACACACACACAACTCAGAGAGACCACACATACACTTTACCTAACACACACTTACACATGTACACACACATTCAATCTCAGCACTTAGACACACCCATGTGGCACAAACACAATATATGGAGTGGGGGGATGGAGGGAGGGAGAGAGAGTTAGCTGCCAGCAGAGGATCTCCTGCCTCAGTCCATTGGGTGTCTCTCATCTTGCTCTACACTTTCACTATCACAATTTGATCTGCGTTTGGACGTCTCTGTCCCAAACTGCGTGTCTTGCCTTGATTCCAGGACAAACAGACCTTTAGAGAGCGCAGGTCTAACCAAACATCGGCTCGGAGTTTCCTGACTTGGAAACTTCATACCACCCAGAACTGTGTTTGCTGAGAGCAATATTCTCAGGGCTGGAGCAATCATACAGCAGGGAGGGCATTTACCCTGCATGCAACCAAGTTCGAATCCCGGCTCTGGTGCCCCAAGTTCTTCCAGAAGTCACCCCTGAACATCTCCGAGTGTGACCCCCCCCAAACAAAAACAAGATAATATTCTAGTTCAGAAGGTGTGGCCGTTCTTGCGAGTGGTGCTTCTTTGCCATGTGCTCGGGCTGTTTCCCGGGAGTCTGGTTGGGGTGTTTGCAGCTCGTGGGCAGCTGCATCGGGAGGCGTCCCTCCCGGAAACACCTGGGTGTGAATAGATGAGAGGGCTCCCAGATGGGGGGTGTCCCCCAAAGACACGGGGTGGTGTATGTGGCTGATTTATCTGGCATTATTACCGAGCTTCAGGGAAGGCCGTGCAACTATTCCAAAACTTGTAAGGGAAGAAAACAAGGAATAACCTCCAAGTGCTTCATCCCTACAGATCCTGGAGCTTCTCTCCGATCCCTCGGGGCCCCCAAGGCACCCTCAGGGGCTCCTGACCAGCAGCTTCTCACCGCTCCCTCCCCCCAGAGATGGTGATGCAGGCCCTGCGCCCCCTGCCCCACGGGAGAGTTGGGTGCAGGCTCGGAGAGGAAAATGGGACCATCTGGCCCTGAAGGGAAGGCGGCGAGGAGGAGAGGCAGTTTAACACAGAGCGGCGCAGGGCAGCCCGTGGGGCGGGGGAGAGAGGAGACTCACGGCCAGCCTCACGCGTGCCCCAGTCATGGGGGCGCGAGGCTGGGCGAGGCGCAGGCCGGCGGGGCGGGCGGGGGTTCTGAGTGCTGTCTTCACTTTGCAGACGTCTCTGGGTGGTTGCTCCCGGGAGGTGGGCTGACTCAGGAGGCGAGTGTGGGCGGGTTTCTTCACCCGCGTCCGTCCACATGGCAGCGCCTGGTGGCTCTCCTTTCTCCCGCACACGGGGCAGGTCAGTGCGGCCCCTGGCCCAGAGGCAGCTGGACCTGGACCTGGGTCTGCCCCTCTCGCCCTTCCTCCCTCTCTCCTGTCACAAATACCTCACCTCCTGTCTGTTACAGTATGTGTGTGTGTGTGTGTGTGTGTGTGTGCGTGCACGCGTGCGTGTATGTGTATAAAAGACACACACTTGGTTGCAGTGTGTACTCAGCATGTAGGCTGGTACTAGATCACATGACACACTCCACACGCACACCCCACATGCACACACACACAATTTACTTCCACTCACAACTCAGAAACACCTATGTGTACACACAATATCTTCCCACTTCACAGTACACACAATACATGTATACATTTCTCACAGTCACAACCCAGACACAGCCACACACCACACCACACACACACTTCACACAGCACACACTCACACATGTATATACATACATTCACTCACACATACAATGCAGACATCCCCCCACACAATACCCCTACTGCACATAACACATGCATACGTACATATTCCTCACACTCACAACTCAGACATACCACTCAACTGAGACACACCATACACACACTTCACCTAACAGATACTTACACATATAGACACACACATTTACTCTCACCACTTTGACACACCTATGCAACTCAACCCCACATAACATACATAGATACCCACTCACACACCTTAGATACACCCGTGCACATACACAACACCCTCACTTCACACAAGACACACATACTGATATGCTTCTCACACTCACAACTCAGACGCACCCACACAATAAACCTTACACACACTTCACACAATACACAGACACACTCACAACTCAGACATACCCTTGCAACACAACTCCATATGCACACTTCACACAATACTCAGAAACACTCACAACTCAGACACACCCATGCAGCACAACCCCATATGCACACTTCATACAACACACACACAAGCTTTCACATTCACTCACACTCAGATGCACTCGGGCACACACTCACATCCATCCACTGGCCGTCCGTCTCACGCACTGAGAGACCGCGAGTGGCCACAGGCCTCCAGGCCGGGGTCTCCACACGCCCCCACATCTCTGAGCTGAGGAGGGAGGCGGCTGCGAGCCGGGAGCCAGGGTTCCAGGCTCTGGCTTTGTAGCCCAGCGAATGACTCCCCCGCCGGTCTCTTCTGCTGGAGCCCTGTGAGCCGGGCCTGGGCAGCCATGTGCCGTCCTGTCTTCGAGCAGGACGAGGTGGGCAGTGGGGGTCTCTCCAGAGTGCTGATGTCTGGGGGCTGGGAGTACGGGAGCAGAGAAGCTGCCGCCTGAGGGAGCCCGGCGGCTGGCGGAGAAGCAGGATGGCCCGAGTTGGTCCCCCGAGTTGGTCCCTTTGAACAGCCTCCCGGTGTTACCCCCTCCCCGCCCCCCCTCCCCCCCCGCATATCTACACCACGGCTCCATCAGCCTCTGCCGAGGGCGCCCGTCAAGGGTCACAGGCTGACGCCAGCCTGGCCCAGGGATGCCCACATGGCAGGAGTGGCCGCCAGGGCGGGAGGTGGAGGCGGAGCAGTGGGGCACTCGGCCTGGGGACCACCCAGCGGAGACCAGGCTGCCCGGGGTTCTGCTTCCCCTCGGACAGCAGTGCACACACCACACTGCCACAACCCACATGTGTCTGCCGTTTTCTCTGTCTGTCCACCAACCCTGAGGCCGACGAGCCCCTGAGTTGAGCCTACTGAGTGCTGTGAAAGGGGGTTATTTTGGAACTTAACATGAGAAGGTGCTGCTCAATGCAACAACTTGTTCTACATATAGGTATATATGTGTGTGTACATATATTATTATATATACTTTAAGATCCAAGTTACAGTTTATTTATTTTTGGGTCACACCTGGCGATGCTCAGGGGTTACTCCTGGCTCATGCACTCAGGAATTACTCCTGGTGATGCTCGGGGGACCATATGGGACGCTGGGAATCGAACCCGGTTTGGCCGCGTGCAAGGCAAATGCCCTCCCCGCTGTGCTATTGCTCCAGCTCCCTCTTTTGCTTTTTTTTTTTTTTGGTGGTTTTGGGGCCACACCCGGTAGTGCTCAGGGCTACTCCTAGTTCAGTGTTTGGGGCTTGGTCTGGTACCAGGTATGGAAATTGGTGCTTCTGCATGCACTTCTGAGCCCTGGCTGACTTGCTTTAGTCTCTACATGATTTTATTTGCTCTGGAGGCATTTTAATTCTGAGCTCCCCAGTTTGGATCATGGAAAAGAAAATGATTTTTCTTAGTAGAAAATGAGTTCCTCAGGGCTAGGGAGATAGTACAGAGTTAAGAATCTCGCCTTCCACTATTTCACTTGGGGCACCCTGGAGCAGAGTGGGTGAGGCCCCTCCTGCCCTAAGGGACCCAGTTCCAGCGCCGAAACCTCCAGAACTCAACCACTGTCCTGCTCACGGCCGCTCTCCACACACTTGGACGGGCCTCACCCACGAGTGAACATATTTCTGAACCTCATACCTCATATCTCATACCTCACACCACTCATACTCCAAGAATAGCACACCACATTTGATGGGATTTAAAGTAGAAATTAACCAATCTTAGAGGGAAATACATTTTCACATATATGTATGTAATAAGCATGTAAGGCTCAACCTCTAACAACATGTTAGTAATCTCTTGTAGAAGGGCTTAATGGCCCCTGGGTGAAATACAACGATCTCCACCCACTTTCCTCTAAGTGGAGCATTTTTTTGGATCATTTTCAGTGGTTTATTCATAACAAACAATACAAAATAAATTACCTTGATTCTCTTTGAGTCAGGGGTTGGGGTTTGGGATGGAAACATTCAAAATATGGTGGTGGGAAGATATAATAGTAGTGAGATTGGTATTCAAATATTAAATGTAATCAAATATTATAAACTACTTTATAAAAATTATATATATCTCTATATATGTATATATATATAAGAATCTCGCCTTCCAGAGGCTGGAGGGATAGGACAGTGAGGAGGGTGCTTGCCTGGCATGTGGCTGATCTGGGTTCGATCCCCGGCATCCTATATGGTCCCCTGAGCCCCACAAGGAATGATTCCTGTGTGCAGGGCCTGGAGGAACCCCTGAGCATCACCAGGTATGGTCCGCCTCTCCCCCCAAAAAAAACTTAAAAGACTCTCGAGCTTCATGTGGTTGACTTGGTTCAATCCCCAGGACTCCGTAGTCCCTCACACTTTGCTGGGTTGGGGGGGTCCCTGAACCCTGTGGGATGGCACTGGAGACCCTGGGCCCTACCAGCCTCCCACACATCCCTGCATCCTCGGACCTGAGCACTGAATTGCCACCAGCCTGCTTGGCTGGGAATCTCTGGAAGGAGCCCCCAGACCTTCTGAGCACTGCTTGGGAGACACCCCGTCCCCTCACACACATGGAAAGCAAAGAGATTGAGTTTCTTGCCATCGGAGAGAAAGTTCAATGGGCTGAGTGCAGGCTTGGCATGTGGGAGACCTGGATATGATCTCAGGTACCTCACGCTCCCCAGGGCACTGTGAGGAGTGACTGTCAGGAGTCAACTCTGAGCACAGAGCAGAGAGGAATCCCAGAACACTGCAGAGTTCTGCCCCAAACCAAAAACAGAACAAAAAAAAAAAAAAAGAAAGTAAGTTCCTCTCTACATCCATGAAGCTGAACAGATGTCCAGAGAGCACTGGCTGAAGGGTCTCACAAGTACTGTTTGCCTGTTTTGCATGTTGGGGTGGATGGGTACCAACCAACACCCCCTTCCGGAGATGACCAAGGTCAGTGGCACATCAGACCACGGAGGGTTATGATGTTTCTGCTGTGCTGATTTGCACGTGACTTTTTAGGGTAAGTGAGGGAGTGAGTACTTTGGATGTCTCCCCCATTTTAGGGTCCCCAAAGGGCAGGATCAGGCCCAAGAATGGAATCTTTGGGTTGTCTGTGGTTTCAGGGTCAATGCTCAAAGACGGTTCTGGAATTTTCTCTAATAGTCACAAGATTGCATATTTGTTACATGAAAGACTCACTTCAGAGAGTAAGAAATAGATCATCTTTTATGTAGAAAACACACAGGTCATCTGTATGGTAGACCTTGGAGGCCAGGGGGAGGAGCAGGAGGAGGGGGAACCAGGAAAGGGTGGTGGCTGGGTGGTCGTGTGGAGGTGTACTACCCGGTCTCCTGCCCACTGTGTGCTCATAGGGACAAGAAGTCTGGGTCAGCACAAAGCCTAATGATTGTGGTCATTACTTCATGCTGAACATGGGAATTACTGGGGATGAATTTCAGTATTTTTCCTTTAGCCTTTTACAGACCATCACAGGCATTTAAAAAAACGGAATCACCATGAGATAGTTACAAAGCTTTCATGTTTGAGTTTCAGTCATACAATAATCAAACACCCACCCCCTCCACCAATGCACATTCTCCACCACCAGTATCCCCAGTTATTAGCCACCCTTTCCAAACCTCCCCCTGCCTCTATGGCAGACAATTTCCCCAATACTCTCTCCTTTTTGGCATTATGGTTTGCAATACAGATACTGAGAGGCCATCACGTTTGGTCCTTACTGAGAGGCTATCACGTCTGGTCCTTTATCTACTTTCAGCACACATCTCCTATCCCGAACGATTCCTCCAACCTTCATTGACTTAGTGATCCTTCCTCTATTCCAGCTGAATTAAAGGCATTTTGAAATCAGGAAAGTTCTAGAAGACTGGCATGAGCTCAGATTGTCGACAGAGAAAGCTCAGCTCCCAACAGCTGTTTGCAACTTAATGATCTTTTTTTTTTTTTTGTCTGAAGCCCAGAATTCTGGTATAAAACAGGTGTCGTCGGCTCAGAGTCTATTTCTCCATTCAGCAGCTATCTTTCCTTGTAAAGTGAGTTTGCTTGCACCCTCTCACCTGGTGCGAAACACCCCAGGGCTCATCAATGGGAAGGTAATTTTGTGCTGGGCTGGAGAGCATGCATGGCCCCCAGGTGGTGGTGAAATTATTCCAAAGTCACCTTGGAGCTCCACCATGAGGAGGTTGTTCTAGGGTCTTGCTCTTCACTCCAGGCTGCTGGGACAGTGTGAAAAGCAAACGTCTGGCATCAGGAAGGGGTGAGTGCAGGTTCTCACAGCCTGCACTTCAGGACACTTTGTTGCAGGGGCAAAATGGAAACAAACACACTGGTGACCAGTTTTCAGAATTTTTCATTTACTGATTTTTTTCCCCCATCTGCCTGCTCTCGCTTGTGCCTGGGCTCTGTGAGGGGGTGGGTGAGTGGAGCGCTGTCTCTGCGGTGGGACTCTGAACCAGCTGGGGCTGCCTCTCAGGATCCTGTGGTTTCCTCTCACCCCTGACCCCGGGCTTCCAACCCAGGGTGGAGAGGGAGGGTCAGCTCTTGGAGCTGCAGGGCTGGCTCGTGGCTTGAGCCTCTGTTGCTGTGTTTACTCTGTGTTTATTATTCTTTCTCCCTAAGTGTGGGTTCCGCCGAAGGGCCGTGGGCAGGAAGGGCTGAGATAAGGGAGTACAGGTGTCCTAAGGAGGGTGCTAATTGCCCACAGCCATGCTAATTGACCTTGAACCTTGACCCATCTAGAGTCACTGTTGGAGACTTAAAAATCTCAGGCGTTGGACCCCAGAGACCAATGACATCTTTCCAACAGGACCTCAGCATCGTCTTCCTTAGGCATCTGGGGTGGCCTTGGCACTTCTGGGATGTGCCTTCGAGGGGAGTAAGTGTCAATTTCTGCTTTGCCTTGAAATCTCGGAAACTTGGGTCCGGAGTGATAGTATAGCGGGTAGGCGGGGAGGCTCAATACCCGGCATCCCATATGGTCCCTCTAGTACCGCCAGGAGTAATTCCTGAGTACAGAGCCAGGAGTAACCCCTGAGCACTCACTGGGTGTGAACCAAAAAGGAAAAAAAAAAAAGAAATCTTGGAAACTTGAAAATCAGTGTTTGAGGTTTCCACTGGAGGTGCCCCGGAAACTTGGACTTGGAGAATTTCTGCTCCTGAAGTTTCGCCTTGGGAGGGCTACAGGGCTCTTTTGTTGGGGATGGGGGCGGGGTATGTGTGTCTTTGTCCACACCTGGTGGTACACAGGGGCTCCTCCTGGCTTGGAGACTGGGGGTGGTACCTGGCACCTCATGTCCTGGGGTCCACGCGGGGCTGGGGTAGACCCTGGCTCCTCTGCTGACAATGCCTGTGTTACCCCACTGAGCTCCCTCTAGCCCCAGGACAAGTTATTATTAGTATTAATTTTTTTGAGGGAGGTGAGGGGATTGAGGCCACAATACGGAGGCGCTGAGGCTTCTCCTGGCAGTGCTCACTCAGGAGAACAAACTCAATGCTGGGCATGGCTTGGCCGCATGCAAGGCAGGGGCCTTCACTCCTTATAATCTCTCTGGGCCAGGGCAACACATTTTCTTTTATTTACTTAATTATTTTAACTAAATTTTTTTTTTTAAAAAAATGGAGTCACCGTGAGATACACAGTTACAAAGCTGTTCATGATTGGGTTTCTGTCGTACAATGATCCAAAACCCACCCCTCCACCAGTGTCCGTTTCACACCACCAATGGCCCCGGTCCCCCTCCCACCACCCCTCTCTCCCCAGCCTGTCTCTATGGCTCTATGGGGGGCCTTCTCCCCTTCCTCCCCTTCTCGCTCTCCTCCTCCCCTTCCTCCCCTTCTCGCTCTCCTCCTCCCCTTCCCCACCCTCTTTTTTTCCTTCTCCCCATGCCCCCTTTCCTTCTGGGCACTCTGGTCTGCAACACAGATCCCGAGAGGATATCCTGCTTGTTCCTTTAACAACCTTCAGCACGCAGGTCCTATCCAGAGTGAACATTTCCAACTATCTTTGTCATAATGATTCCTTCTTTATCCCAAATGGGAAACAGATTTTAAAACGAAGCCAACTACTTTCCATCACTCAATGAAAAGCTCAAAATCCAAGTTACAGGGTCTTAGGGGGTATTGTTTCAGGGAGTCCCATTTAGCAATAATTTTTCACATATGCAAATATACTGCTTGTTGTAATGGGTTGTTGGAGGTGTATTTTCCCCTGTGGAATACAAAGGACAAAGTCTGATGCTGAAACCGAAGGCAAAACCCTCTTCTCAATTCAAGTGCTGAGCTGTAAATTCACTTACAGTCTCTTACAAAAACAAAACAAAGTCACAGCTCTTCAAGAAACACAAATCCAAACTTATAAAGTTGCACTACAGTAGGTAATTTCAAATATACGTCGGCCAACTATGGTGGTTGTTAAATTATGTCTTTTGATCGATTGAATTAGATGTTCTGCCCTTCACACTGCCGAATTTCTGCGTCATCGCCTCTTTAGGTTTAGAACAGAGTTGGTGGCTTGAAATATTTGGTGACTATTTGAGAATTCAGCTATTCAGTATTGATTGTCTGGTGTCTGGGGAGCCCAGAGTCTCTCATCACTGCAGTGCGTAGTGTGACCCTCAGCCGCAAAACCAGGAGGGAAAGCTCAGACTCTGGCCAAGTCTCCCAGGAGCGTCCTGTGACTCTGTTCCCATCTCAGTACCATGGAGCCAGAGCTGTTCTGAGATGCAGCTAGAAACGGGTCCCCTGCAGAGGGGCGTCTGGCTTCCCCCCTCAGTGGAGCACAGAGACTTTGATTGAAGAAGGGCCTCTGGGGTGGGTCAGGTCAGGTGCAGTCACCCGGGACTGACACGTCACTGCTGATTCCAGAGCCTGTCCAGCTCACGTGGGTGGGACAAGGTCTCCCTGCACTGGCGCAGAGAGGTGCTTGGGTTCAGAGTTGCTCCGGGTGGCAGAACTGGAAAGTCAGGGGCCTGTCAGGCTGTGAGAAGAAGCACAGAGCAAGGAACCCTGAGAAGCGGCCAGGACCCTTAAGAGGAGAGAAGGAGGCGCCTTGGCTTCTACGGGCACCCTCTGCCCCGCCTCCCTTCGCTTCCCTCTTCCTTCTCTCCGGGGGTCTGTCTTCTTTAGTCTCCCTGAGCTCTGTGTCTACACTGCCTGCTGTGGCGGGACTCGCCCAGTCCTCATCCTAACTCGCTGTCGCCCTCTGAACGTCCTTCGGCCATGGGCTTCTGGACATTTTATCTCCCCATTTTTGGATGGGATTGGATGCTTTTTTCTTATCAAGTCCCACCAGACTTAATAAGCTATGTCTTATATATCTTTGATATTAACCCTTATCAGATGGATGTTCAGTAAATAATTTTTTACTGAGCGTTCAGTGAGCTGTCTTTTTATCTCGGCTGCTATTTGTTTATTTTTTTTATTCATCATTTATTTATTTATTTTACAAACTTGCAAACTTTTGTGGTTATGTTTCAGTCATACAGTGATTGAGTACCATTCCTACACCAGTGCCCATTCTCAACCACCAATGTTCCTAGGATCCCTCCCGCCACCCCCTGGAACAGGCACCTTCCCTCTTACTTTCTTTCTCTCTTTTTGGGTGTTATGGTTTGGTTGAGAGGCTACTCCTCCCAGACAGCTGCTCCTCCCAGAAGGGAGTATAAAATGAGGCCTCCATAGCCATGCCACTGGACTCCGCGCCAGGCCTTGCAACACATTATAAGACACTTCCTACCCATTTCCCATAATTACCACATCATATTTGATGGAGTTCAGGCAGTAGGCAACAAATAGAGAGTAATATATATATATATGTATATATATGTGCATATATATATCTCGGAGAGCCCGGCAAGCTACCCGCTGTGTCGTATTTGATATGCCAAAAACAGTAACGATAGGTCTCATTCCCCTGACCCTGAAAAAGCCTCCAATTGTTGGGAAAGACAAGTAAGGGGAGGCTGCTAAAATCTCAGGGTGGGGAGGAATAGAGATGTTACTGGTGCCTGCTAGAGTAAATCGACGAACAACAGGATGACAGTGATACAGTGACACAGTGATGGTTTGGCCGCTATTTCTTTTGAGGTGCAGCAGCTTCTTCTTCTTCTTTTTTTTTTCTTTTGCTTTTTTTGGGTCATACCGGCAATGCACAGGGGTTACTCTTGGCTCTGCACTCAGGAATTGCCCCTTGCTGTGCTCAGGGGACCATATGGGATGCTGGGAATTGAACCTGGGTCAGCTATGTGCAAGGCAAACGCCCTACCCACTGTGCTATTGCTCCAGCCCCCGAACATGCAGCAGCTTCTTAGTTGAACGTAGTTCCATTTGTTTATCTTTGCTTCCACTCACTTGGTTTAGCTTTGACTTCTCTGCCTATGCTTTCCTCCCTGTGCCTTGTGGATTCAGGTCTGATCCTGAGGTCTTTAATCCATTTTGATCTGACTTTTGTACCTGGAGTTAGAAAGAGGTCTGAGTTCTTTTATTTATTTATAGATCTTGGTTTTATTCTGAAATAGGATACAAGTAGGACATGTTAAAATACAAAACTAGGGACTGGAGAGATGGTACAGGGGTTAAGGCTTTGACCTTGCACGTGACCAATCCTGGTTCAATCCCTGGCACTGTTATAGTTACCTGAGCACCACCCGGAGTGATCCCTGAGTACAGAGCCAAGAGTAAACCCTAAGCACAGTCAGGTATGGCCTCCAAATCAAATAATAATAATGATAATGATGATGATAGAAGACCAGAGGCCCTGGATCAGCTCCCTGCTATGCAAGAGTTACAGCACTTGATCCTGTTGATGCTTCACATGTCACATGACCCTGGAAGTAGGGCCATTTGGAATCCTTATAGCCACAACCTCTTATTGTCTAATTCTCCCTCTCGGAGAACTCGGCAAGCTACTGAGAGTATCCTGCCTGCACGACATAGCCTGGCAAGTTCCCTGTGGTGTATTCGATATGCCAAAACCAGTAACAATGATGGGTCTCATTCTGCTGACCCTGAAAAAGCCTCCAATGCAGCACCATTGAAGGATAAGAAAAGAGAGGCTGCTAAAATCTCAGGGCTAGGACGAATGGAGATGTTACTGGCACCTGCTCGAGCACATCGATGGACAATGGGATGACAGTAATACAGTGACACAGTGGTTTATTTATTTATTTTTCATGTAGCTGTCCAGTTTTCCCAGCACCACTTGTTGGAGAAGATTTCCTTGCTCCACTTCATATTTCTTGCTCCCTTATCAAGATTAAGTGATGAATGATTAAGTCTTAAATGCAACATGTAAATAATTTCAAATCAACAGGTATGTAAACTTACAGACAGTGGGAGGAGATCACTGAGCGTTCCTGCTTATAAAACCATCTACCTGCAGATTTATGTGGCCAACATTCCAGCTTCATCAGGTGAACAGTTGATCACCACTTTTGTTTTTAATCTGATTGAGGTTGAGAATTTAGTTCATCCAAGTGGGTCACACTGTGGGTGATAATATCAGCCACATACTTTTTCTATTTAGCTTTGGTAATTCATGTTCGATCTTAGTAGGAAACGATAAACACAAGCGTTAAGTCATATAATCAGTCTTCAGTGTGAATGACTAAGCTGCAATAATTTATTCTCCTTGGGCAACACCAAGTTAAGCTCAATGATTAAATCAGGGGTTTGGAAAAGAAAGTGGATTTGTAATCCAAGTGTTTTTCTTTCATGTTTCAATTTCTCTTCTGGAAAGTTAAAAATGAAAAGTTTAGGGCAAAGGGAGTTGTAATAATATCTCTAATCCTGTTTCATTTGGGCTCTGTTCATTGCAAATGTTCTCTTAGATATGTTGTAACAATACTGGGACCATTTAGCGGATAGGGTGATTACTTATATCCTGCTTACAAGGCAAATAAAATCTTTTGAACCCCTTGGATATGTTGAGCATTTTGTTGATTTTCCTCTATGGTTTCAAATTTAGTTCATTAGGAGTGCTGAAAATCACAGCACACCATGCCAGTTTTATTAACAAACATCCTCTTTGAAAAAGAGGCCAAATGATACAGCTTCTCAATTATAAAAATGTGCATTGCGTTCTGGAGGCCATAAACACTACTTAACACACTTTGAAAACTGGGGGTGAAGCAGGAAGTAGGAACTGATGAACTATGAGATCCAAATAAAATAACCCAGGATGCCAGTGACTTGGGGAGATTCTTCTGAACAGAAGAACCGTTTAGCCTGGCTTTCTAAACTTGTTTATGAAGATCTTGGATGCTTAACTCCCCAGATGTGCATGCAGCACCGTAAGAAGTAGCGTCTAACATTTCTGAATAGCTCTGCCATGTCTTTTAGTTGTTCTTTCTGTCTCAGGCCTCTTCACTTCTTTACTGAGTTCTCATTTACCTCATAGTGATCATCAGTCCACACTCTTTAGATTATAGCTGTGTCTACGTCATTTAACTTGGTGTGAGAGTCAATTTAAACCGCATCACCCTTTCCCCGTGAATAACCTCACCACTGTGTCTGATGGTCACCAGTGGACAGCTTCCCTTGTAGATCGGCACCTTCATCTTGGCTGTGTGTGTTTTCACTCAAGGAAGTGTTTTGCTTTTGTCTGCTGTATCATTCAAAATTGCCTCTACTCTATGCATGCTGAGGAGTGCTATTTTAGGAGCTACCTAGTCCATTTTTTCTAACCCTACATGCCACCGCATTCAATATTAATGGGCAAGTGAACAGCATTTCTTCTTGCCTGCAATAGAATAACTAAAATATCCAAAGCAAATGCATTCATTAAAGTAGTTTTTTATTGAATCAAAAAGGAACAAAGTATTTCATGATTGAGTCTCAGGCGTGCCATGTTCTGACATCTGTCCCTTCATCTGGGTCTACTTCTCTCTACCAACATTTTCTGTTTCCTCCTTGCCCCCACAACCTGCCTCTCTGGAGGCATCTTTTCTTCTTCTTTTCCCTGCTTGATACTGTGGTTTGCGGTACTATTCCTGATGGGTGCCATGCGAGTCCTTTACTCCTCTCAGCGCCCGGTCCTTGTCCAGAGTGGCCACTTCCCTCTATCACTGTTGTAGTGTCCCCTCCCTGACCTGTGCCCCCTTTCCCACAGGACCGGTCCTCCTGCTCTTCCTTTCTATTGCCTTTGGGCATTATTCGTCCCCTGCTGTGTTTCTTTTGATCCCAGAAAGCACCCTATTTTTTTAAATTTGATTCTATTTTTATAAAGTTGCTTACAATAATTTATTACATTTAATATCCCACCACCAATCCCACCACCATGACACCTCCCCACCATCATATTTCGAATGTTTCCACCCCAGCCCCAAAAGCCTGTCTCTAAATCAGGACCTAAATAATTTATTTTGTATTTCTTGTTATGAATAATCTGCTAAAAATGATCTAAAAAATTTCCTTAGAGGAAAGTGTGTGAAGATTGTTGTATTTCCCCCTGGAGCCATTAAGCTCTTGTATAAGAGATTACTAACATGTCGTTAAAGGTTGAGCCTTGTGTGCTAATATCACTGTCACTGTCATCCCGTTGTTTATCGATTTGCTCAAGCAGGCACCAGCAATGTCTCCATTGTGAGACTTATTGTTACTGTTTTTGGCATATCAAATATGCCATGGGTAGCTTGCCAGGCTCTGCCGTGTGGGCAGGATACTCTCAATAGCTTGCCAGGCTCTCCAAGAGGGATGGAGGAATCGAACCTGGGTCGGCCACATGCAAGGCAAATGCCCCACCCGCTGTGCTATTGCTCTAGTTCAATATATAAATATATTAATATATAAGCATGTTATTCCCCATGATTGGTCGGAAAACACATCTTAACATTCCCTGTGGGCAAGCTCCTTTTTAGGGTCCTGATTATGTAATGCATTATCTTTGCAGCAAAGCTGTGGACTAACCACTCTTGCTAGTTTTGCTGTACAGAGAAGGAAGTGAAGCACAGAGAGGGAGAGTGACTTGCCCAAGGTATCCCAGCTTTTCGCAAAATCTGGTATTGAACTCTGGCAATTAATTCTAGAATTGGACCCCTAAGCGATGTACAGATCAAGTTGCAAATCGCATCACTCATTTATGTCTTCTTTCCCCCTTTGATTGCAAAGTTTGAAGTGTGAAAAGCATCTCATGATCCCAAAAGGCAGGGTCTTTCACTTTCTGAGGGATTTACATATTTAAAGTTGTACCTGAAATCATCTCCATTATTGTTGGCACTCAAACAGGTCATGAGGATGAGTCCTTGGATGCTGCCCTGCAAGCAGGAAGCAGACCCAGGACCCCACTTTGCACCAAGTGGGTGAGCCTAAGTTTGTGAGTCCGATTGATAATGGAAAAGGTCAAACTGACCCTCGGTGGCCAGCAAGTTCCGGCAGCACAAAAGAAGCAGCTTCTGCGTCTCACATACCTCAGACCTAGCTAACCTTTAGATGGAAACATCCTTTCCTGTTTCTCACAGACCCCGGGTGTGAGGGTGCCGGGACCTATGGAGCCTGGTGCTCGATCATGCTTTCTTCCCCGGGAAATTTTAACTCACCATGTTTCCCTTCCTGTAACTGATCATGTTTGTTTTCCTGGATATTGTAACTGTTTGCCTCCGAAAACAGGGCATAACAAGGTATACTTGGATACATGCTGGCCCTGTACCTCCCGTTTCCTTGTTTTGATTCTCCCTTCTCTGTTGAATTTCATTGTACGGGTTTACAATAAACCAAGAAATAAAAGGAGGCTGAGCCTGCTGCTCTGGGTCCCAAGATCTGAGCAAGTCCTGTGGTCCTCCATGAAAAATAATTTCTCTTATGTTTCTTGTCCCAGCACCTCAGACTGCTTCACCGAATGTTCGTGCAACACGTAAGGTTGTTTTTTCTTAATTTTTTTTTACTTTTTATTATATATAACACCATGATTTACCAAGTTGCTCATGATGCAGTTGTTTCAGGCATGCAGTATTCCAACCCCAATCCCACCTCCAGTGTGCCCTTCCCTCCACCAGTGTCCCCAATTTCCCCCCCACCCCCAATGACGCGCCCCTCCCCTTAGCAGGCACATTTACTTCATGCTGTTTGCTACAACACAAAGGCAAATGGAATGATCAAATATTAGATCAATAAAAGCCCACTTGTGATCACTGTTCTATCTCACAGTGGTGTTCCTGAAGTCATTGAAGAATTCCTGCGTGGGTTGGTGCAAGTTGAGCCTTTTGTGTTACTGTTTTGGCTCATTGAACCCATGTTCTTCTATGTAACTTTCCCATCAGGTTGACTGTGACCCTAGTGGCTGGCACCACTATGGAATTTGGAGGTGCTGCACAGCTGTGTGTGTGGCTGCGTGGTCCAGGAGCTGTGGAGCTGGAACAATTCTGTGGTGTGGCGACTCGATGACGCTCAGTTGTGGAGCTGGGCGTTTCTGTGTGGGAGGGGGCTGGTGGCTGCGGGCTGCCATGCTCTCAGGCAGAAAGGGGAACCCACCGCCCCCATTTCTAGAAGGCCCAGAGTTCTCAGCCCAGACTGCAAGGTTGGTTCCAGAGGGAAGGTTCAACCACATCATGTTCTTTTTGAGATTGGCTGTGCCGCTTCTCTGCTGGCAATGCAGTGGGTGTCAGCTTTTGCTTCTTATGATGCAGTTCTAGGTCAACCCACCCTTGGTGAGGGTCAGCCTTGGGCTCAGTATTGAACTTCCAAGTTCAGCAGGAGAAGCTGTGTTTCAGTGCTGTCAATCGATAAAAGAGTGTTAAGAAAAGACCCAAATATTCCTTCAATAACAAATAACAATAACAGAAAGGACAGGGAGAACAGAAGGACCTGGGGGATGTAAGAGAGGGGGAGAGACAGCTTTTTTTATTAGGGCCTCTAAGCAGTGCTTTGGGGTTCTCTGGGGCTAAGACCGGACTGACTCAGAGTGAAAAGCAGTTTGGGTAAACTCTGGGGTCTTTTCTAAGGGAGATGGTCTGGGAGGCAGCATACTGGCAGGGCATGCTGAAAAGCCTGTCTGGAACATCCCTTTGCTCATCTCTGTGTGCTGTTACCTGGGCAGGTGCACATGGGAGGGCTTTAGTGTGGAGCACTAGGGAGGGACTTCCAGGTACTTTGACCACACCAATTGAGTGGCCACACAGAAATAGGGCGCAGTACTTTAGCCACACACTTAGCCCAGTGAATCTAGACTCAGTTCAGTGGCTGCCATTTTGCTCACAGTGTTTGGGGGACCACTTGGTGCTAGGGTTTGAACCCAGGGCTTGCTTATACAACCCTCACCCCCACCCCTAGTCCTAATTGTGTCCCTTATTTGAAAAAAATCTTATTAAAGCACTTCAATGATTTACAAAATCATTTATAGTTGATTTAAAGTTTGGGTCTCTTGGTTCCAGTGCTTGAGTTTGTGGTTTGGATGTTTGGCTCTATTGCTCCTTAACACCCACCTTTAGTGTCTTAACCCCCTGACCTGCCCCCCCCCCCCGTAGCTTCTCATCTGTTTCTTCTCCCCTCCCCTCCACTCTTTCTTTATTTCGCCTCCCTATACTCTGGGGTCAAGGTTGACCTGGGCATCTTCCCTTTCAAAACCTGTATTCCCTCATACAGTTATTCTACATGCCACGTACAAGTGATGCTTCTTCTGTTCCAATTGCGTCCCTTACTAACTGGTTCACTTTTCCATTTTGTACATTTTCTCCTCCTGGATAATTTTTTAGCCTGTCTTCTCAAAGGAATTATCTTTTTTTTTGGGTTAGCTCTATCTGATGTTAAATCTATTAACTGAGTATGAAATGCTAATCGTGATATTTTTCATGAAAAAAATATTTGGTCCTGAAGGCTGGGCATTCCAAAGCCCTTCCTGACTGCCAGCAGGTAAAATACCTCCTAAGGTTTTTCTCCTTTCCCTAGTCCAAGAACTTATTCACATCTTAATACTAGTTATTTTTGTATGGACATAGCAAGAGATACATTGAGGCTTGCAAGGCAGCTCTCCTGGCAACATCTTGCCACAGACTCAGACTACAGCACTCAGGCCAGATTAATCATTCCTAAACCTAGCAGGGTCTGAATCTAGTTATCACTGTTTGGATCATGACAGCATTTGTCCATGACCAAGCTCTTAACTTATAGTTAAGCATTAGGCACTTTGGCCAGGCCCATCTCGATGCCAGGGTAGCACACAACTCACTGCTTGCCCTGGGTCCATCTCAGGACCTCGTCAGGACCCTGCTTTTGGGGGTGCTAGGAAGTAAGGGCAGCTGAGGCTTAGGTCGAGAGAACAGATGCCCAGGAGGAAAATATTGTGTAGAGTCAAATGACTCCCAGGTTACAAAAGCATAGCATTTGCTAAGTCTTCCTGTGTCCATAAGAAAAGGACATTGCTCTGAATAAACTATGCAAAGGACTCAAGGAGAAGAGAAAAGCAATATTTATAAGTCAACAGAACACTAAGAAAGAAGCTACAAATAAACACAGAGGAATGGGAGCACTGTGATGGGAGTAACCAAATAAACCTAAACTATTGAGGCTATGTTATCCTACAATTTGGTATTGTCAAAGTCTTCTTGGTCTTGTTTTATAGTTTCCTATTTGTCATACACAATTGTCAACTCTGTCTGCTTTCTTAGGCCATAGCAAACAGAACTAGTTAATAATTTTTGACCTATAATTCCCATACCTAAATTCTTTTGGGGAGGCTCTGGTTTTTGCTTTGTTTTTAATTTTAGCTACTTCTCATTTTTGATGATGGGACTTTCTGTGGGATTACTGAATTTTTGTCTTGCGAAGCTCACTACTTTTGTGTGTGTGCTTAAGAAAGAGGGAGAGAAAAGTCATTTTCGGGGCTGGAGTGATAGCACAGCGGGTAGGGCGTTTGCCTTGCACGCGGCCGACCCGGGTTCGAATCCCAGCATCCCATATGGTCCCCTGAGTACCACCAGGGGTTATTCCTGAGTGCATGAGCCAGGAGTGACCCCTGTGCATCGCCGGGTGTGACCCAAAAAGCAAAAAAAAAAAAAGAAAAAAAAGAAAAGTCATTTTCCCAGGAGTATTTGCCTTTGCAGTGCATCGCATGGCATTACCAGTTAAGAATCACTTTAAAATAAATGCTTGTTTTGAGAATTGCTTATACCTCCTTAGACGCTGAGTGTTTTGGGCAATAAATTGGTGTGAGAAATGGCTCGTGGGTATAACTTAAAGGATTTTTCTTTCTTTCCTTTTCTTTCCCCCCCTCTCCCTGCATTGATAATTATTTTTTAAATTGTTCTCCTTCTGAGAGTAGAAAGCCTTCGGGCCTGAGAATCATCTAGAAATTTTTACATTGGGTAGGTCCTGCTGCGTTTTCAGAGCTTAAAAATGTAACCAAGATAAAGTGTAAATGAAGTGAAACTTATCACTTACAAGGGCGGGGACTGGGGGGGCAGGAGGGGGCGGGAGGTATAATGGGGTGGTTGGTGATGGAATATGGGCACTGGTGAAGGGAAGGGTGTTTGAATATTGTATAACTGACATAATCCTGAGAACTATGTAACCCTCCACATGGTGATTCAATAAAATTTAAATTAAAAAAAAATGAAACACATACACTCAGGTTAGACAGAGTTGGCCAGAGAAGGCCTGCACAATGAAGTCCCTTCCATTTCTAGCTGCCCCTCTCACTCATAATTAAAAATCCACCATCCGTATTTCTCATGCTGCATCTCTGTTTGCCATGAAGGCATTTTGACTGCCTGTCCCAGCACTTTCATGAAACATTTGAGCTACAAACCTAACCATTTATATTTCTCTTCCACAAAATATTTCTTCTTGTTGGAAGTGCTTTTCTCCTCTCTATTTTTATTATTATGAGCTGCTCTGCCAGGGCAGGCCTCCGTGGGCACACGTGGGCATGTCTCTCCCTGACACGCCTGCCCTGGAATGCTGGGGGCAGGGGATGTATATTTTGCTTTGGGTACAAATGGCATTTCTAATTTGTCATCCCAGAAAAAGCTCATGAGAACACTTTTCCATGCCCCCTCCCACCCTGGATTTTCCTGCTTAAGATTTGTGCCAACATGATGGATAAAAATATATTTCAGCTTTGTTTGAATTTGGGATTTCCTGTTTATTACTGAGTTTTGTCATCAGTTTTAAATCTCAATTGGCTATTTGCATTTTCTCTTCTTTGAAAGGCCTTTTTATAACCTTTACCCTATTTTATAAAAGTCTTGGTTGTTGTTATTGTATGCATGTTAGAAACTCTTGGCATGATCTGGATATTAACCCTTCATCTCCTTATTTATTGCAAATATCCCCATCCCCCCGCCCTCCCTACACCATATTCACACTAGGTTCTAGCCTTCTTGTGACACCTATTCGCACAGAGAAAAATTTAAAAAGTTTATTTACTCAGCATTTTAATTTCTTTCTTTATGGTAGTTGTGGTTTCTATTATTTCATTTTCTTTGACTTTTAGGACCACACCCAGCATTGCCTCAGAGACTCAGAGACCCCGAGAGACTCAGGGACAGTATGGCGTGCCGTGTGCAAGGCAAGTGCCCTGTCTCTCCAGCCCCTCCACTCAAACTAAGAATTTTATAGTTTTATTTCTGCTGCTTAATTCCTGGCTATACCTAAACTGCACTTTTGGAGACAGAGTAATGTGGAGATGTGAGCTGTTTAAAACGGGTACTCACGTACTATTTTTCTTTCACCAAAGAATTGGAAAACCAGCCACAAAAACTCTTTATTATATGTGAAGTTTTCATGGATACATTAAACTGTACCTTAGCTATTTTCTTTCTTCGAGTTATTTTCTTACTCTTGTTCCAATACCCAACTTATTTGTTATTGGTTTACAATGACAACGAAATTTTGGTAGTACAATGTCAGGCCTCTGTGTGTAAGATCTTTGGCGACACCCACCACCCAAAGGTCCAGTATCACCCAACCTCCCAAATATCTCTCTATTCACTCCTTCCCTCCCCCACCCCTGCCTTTCCTTCTGAAAATCACCACATTTTTCCCTCATAGAGTTTAAGAGTTGTTTTGTGTTGCCAATACATTGTATTTATAGTCCATGTATATATGAGCATGTCAGGTATGCCCCCAAAACAACTGTCACTGTCAGTGTCACTGTCATCCTGTTGCTCATCAATTTGCTTGAGTGGGCACCGGTAACATCTCCATTTTGAGACTGACTTTTTGTTACTGTTTTTGGCATATCGAATATGCTATGGGTAGCTTGCTAGGCTCTGCCACGTGGGCAAGATACTCTCCGTAGCTTGCCTGGCTCTTCAAGAGGGGAGGAGGAATCGAACCTGGGTCAGCCGCATGCAAGGCAAATGCCCTACCTGCTGTGCTATCGCTCCAGACCAACCCCCCAAACAACAAAAGCAAAAAATTGTATCCTGATATGTATTAGAACACTTTTTTTTTCTCTTGCACGGTGGGGGTGGTAGGTGGTCAGATGTATGGAATTTGGGGGGGGGGCAGAGTGATAGTATAATAAGTAGGGCCTTTGCCTTGTCTATGGCCAACCAAACCGGGATTTGATCCCAAGAGGGTCCCTGAGACATTCTTGGTCCATGAGCGCAGAGCCAGGAATAAGCCCTGAGCACTGCTGGGTGTGGCCCAAAACATAAATAAAACAAACAGCAGCAGCAACAACAAAAGTATGGAATTTGTTTTGCTGGGCAAAGCTGGTTCTTTGGGGGCTGTGTTCTTGCCTTCCCCACCTTCTAGTGAGCACTGGTAAGCAGTTTCATTACAGACCTGTTCTAGAGCAGACAAAAGCTTATTCACAGTTACTGGGGGATTCACAGTTAATAGGCGGACCACTTTTTGGGGGGACAATACTTGCCCAACTGTAGAGATTCTCATATCTAATTGTGAATTTCCAGTGAGTTCTACTTCTGTGTGAGTGAGTTTATGATTTATTTTGCCGGGAAAATGGCTTTTTCAGGGTTGGAAGATTATAATTCCACCACCTGGGGATGACAGCTAGTAAGAGTACCTGAAAATTGGTAAGAGTAACCTGTCTAACCAGGACAGGAGCAAAGCTGGCATTCTAGAAAAAAAAAGAACTCAGGAAATGCTTCTATGAGATCAGACTGAAAAAGCCATCGCACAGTTAGAGTGAAAAGGAAACGGCAGCAGGTTCCCCAAAGGCTTCTGCTGTGTTATGATGGAGGTTAAGTCCCTTTCCGCTGACCATGCCACAGCAGTAGTAAAGCTGAGCCGAGCACTGGACACTGCACACTATTTGTGGCCATTGTCTTTACAGCCTACAGGCCAAGGGCTCTCCAGCCTGTCCTGTAATGTCTGAGAAATTGAATAAAGAATCAAGCAGACGCTCCTTGAAACCTTCCACTTGAGACTTGATTACTGTCCTGTGATGCGCCTTTGTATCCAAGGACAGTTTCCAGAGATTATTTTGCCATTGCTGGGTAGCCACTATTTTTTTGTTTTGCAAACCCCACCTGGTGATGCTCAGGATTTACTCCTGATGGGGTTTAGGGGAATGTATGTGGTGCTGGGGATCAAACCCTAATTGGTTGCGTGCAAGGGAAATGCTTTACCTGATCTGCTCTCTCACTGATTCCAATTTACCACTTAAAAAAAGGTTTTTTTTGTGCCACATCCAGCTGTGCTCAGGGTTTACTCCTGGCGTTGTGCCCAGGGATTACTCCTGGAGGCTCAAGGAACCATATGTAGTGTCAGAGATTGAATCGGGGTGCATGTAAGAGAAACACCTTAACCCTTGTATTATCTCTCTGGACCCAGGAGTCCCCACTTTATCACAGCTCTGTAACCTCTTTGCTGAAATTATAGCTTGGAAATTCCCTCTAGGGCTGGTACCCTCCTAGTACCCCTGGTTCTCTCCACCTGTAAGAACCCAGGAAGCAACCCCACATCAGAGGCCTGGGAGCGTTTGCAGTCCCCGTGTGTCCATGATTTGGGCAGAAGTTTAATGCAACGGGAACAGTATATAAATATCATCTGAAGACTGAGTGTGGTAGTGAATGAAGAGCAGTGAAACTGAAGCTGTCTGTTGTGGCTCTGAAATGCATCACATGCTTCAAAGAAATGAGGTCTAGCCCACTGCAGAGAGAGAACGTTTCTGCAACTTGGTCCTCTATAAAAGATGTTCTGACTTCTTTAGCTGTAGCCAAGAGTTCTCCTCTTCCCTTTGCTTGCCACGTGGTAGAAAGAGCGTTGGAATTTTGCTTGGATCAGACCTGGCTGTTCAGAGCTGTCCCAGACCCTGGAAATACTGGCTCAGCACTCATCCCAGACACTTCATTTAGAGAGGTGTAAATTTTTTTCTTTGCACACCTGAAAGCCAGTTTCGTTTCATTTTGTCACATTAAGTCCAACTGGCTGAGACACTGCATCTGCCATTCAACTGACATTTGAATCTGCATTTAAAAGAGTTTTCCCATAATATGAGACTAACACCCAAGGACAGCAGATACAAGGGCCAGGAGGATTGTTCCATGGTTGGAAACCTGCCTCATGAGCTGGGGAGATAGGGCCACTGGGATAAAGAAGGGATCACTAAGTGATGGTTGGAGGGATCGCTCGGGATGGGAGATGTGTGCTGAAAGTAAAGGACCAAACATGATGGCCTCTCAGTGTCTGTATCGCAAACCATAATGCCCATAAGTAGAGACAGAGAAAGTAAGAAGGAAATTGTCTGCCACAGAGACTGGGGGTGGGGTTGGTGGGTGTGGTGGATACTGGGGACATTGGTGCTGAAAAATGTACACTGGTGGAGGGATGGGTGTTCGATCACTGTATGACTGAAACTCAATAGTGAAAGGTTTGCAACTGTATCTCAAGGTGATTCAATAAAAAATAAATTAAAAAAGTTTCCTATTAGAAACTTTGACGTATTTCTGTTTTGTCTCTAAATGCACCAGTGTGGACAATGGGACCGTTCATTAAGGTGGACTGTGCTCGGGCACTTGGAAGCTCCTTTCTAGAACTCGGTGATAATTTTCTTCTATTCAAACAATGCTGGGGAGGTGGTTCAAAGGGCCAAGAGTGTGCTTTGCGTGCTGGAGGTATGCGTTTGATCTCTGTAGGTTCCCCTGAGCACCAAGCTGGGAGCATGACCAGCTGTGACTAGAATTTCACTATTTATGTATTTTTTTGTTTTGGAGGGGTTAAACCTAGTGGTACTCAAGCCTTTTCGTGACTCTTTTGATTCTCTACTGGCAGAGCTCAGGGAACCATATGGGATGCCCAGAATTGAACCTGGGTCAGCCATGTGCAAGGCAAGCGTCCTAACCACTATGCTTTCTTCTCTATCACTCTGGCCCTTTATTTTTTTTTTATAATGTAGGAGCTGCTATTTATTCAGCCATTGATTAAGCTGATTGAATTGGGCATGAACTCCGCATTCCTTTTTCTTTTTTTATTCAGAACGTTAATCTTATTTTATTATTTTATTATTATTTTCCCCCTCCCCCTTTTTTTGGTTCACCATGAGATACAGTTACAAAGCTTTCATGTTTGAGCTTTGGTCATACAACCATTAAGCACCCATCCCTTTACCAGTGCACACTTTCCACCAACAAAATCTCCAGTATTCCCCCACCCCACCCCCATTCCAACCCTTACCCTGCCTGTGTGGCAGACAATTTCCCCCCTATTCTCTCTCTACTTTGGGAGATGTCAATATTTCGACACCAGTCTCACCACCACTCAAACCTGCTGAAGAGGCAATGCTAGATGGTTTGTTTTGTATTGCTTATTATGGATAGAATATAATGTCCGGGAAATTCTGTGTCATTCTCTTTCGGGAGCTTTAGTTTATAGTCTCTGGGTCTTGGCCATTGATGAGATTACATGGCACCAAGGGCAGTTCATGGGCATGACTGCCAAGCTTTTGGAAAAGTGGAGACCTGGGGGAAGGAGGCCCAGTCCTGATCCAAGCAGGCTTGGAGATTTCAGTCAGGGGTTCCCACATACCTGGGTTTTCCTGCCAGTCTGCTCTCTGGTGAGGTTCATCCCCTCTTGGGTGAGGCTCATCTGAGCATATGGAGAGTGGCCTCGCGCATGACGGTGGTTGGGTTCTGCAGGTTTTTGGCTGCCCGGGCTTTGCTTGGGGCAGAGAGGGTGACTCAACTCACCCCCTTCTGAGGTGCCCTGGTGAGAACAGCCTGATGCAGGGCCAGGAGATTCTGTGGCGCTCTCTTTTGGGAGCTTTAATTTATAGTCTCTGGGTCTTGGCTGTTGATGAGATTACATGGCACCGGGGGCAGTTTGTGGGTGCGACTGCCAAGCTATTGGAAAACTGGAGATTTGCGGGGAGAGGCCCAGTTCCAATCCAAGTGGGCCTGGAGATGTCGGTCACGGGTTTCCACCTACCCCCGCACTATAGGCCCTAATTGCGTCTTTTGCTCTCTTTCAAGATTTATGGGTCTCTGAAATAAGACCAATAAATGAGCTTATATAGCTGAGCCAGAGGTGGTTTGTGGGTGTGGCTCCCACATACCTAACTTTTGACTGTTTAATTTCTTGGTAAACTTGGCCCCAAGTTGTTGGGGTCTGGCCAAAGGCACAGCAGCAATTTTGGGGTATCTGGGAGTCTGAAGGCACCATCAGGCTGCTGATGCACTCACCCACAGGTACAGGTTGACCTGTTGGCGGCACCACACCCACACCTTGATATTTTAAAAATTACTTATTTGACCTTTCAATCAGTGTTCCTGGGGTCCAGGGCCACTTCCAACAATGAGACTGAATGTCAAAGCTGAGCCCATGGTGTCAAATGCTCAGGTCCAGGAGTGCTGGGCTCTGAGGGCCACACCCAGTGCTGGGGGACCGTGGAGTGCTGAGATTTAAACTTGGGTCCCTTGAACAAGCCTAGCACGTGTCACTCACAGCTGAACTTTCTCCCTGCCCCCTGTGCTCATTCAGACAGATTTTGTTGCAATAAAGAAAAAAATTGACTTGTCCTTAATATCTGCATTTCTAGGGTCTTGGTAATATCCATACACCCATGACCCCATGGCCACCACCAGCATACTGAAACACTCAAATCGACTTGAAACAGGTTTGTTATAAGGATTTTCCAATGTGGGAACATGTAGCAGGAAATCAACTCTGTTAATGTATTTTTGTTTCTTGTCTTTGGGCCACAGCTGGCTGTGCTGAGGGCTGACTCCGGCTCTGTACTCAGATCTCTCCTGGGGAACTCTGGAAACCATATGGGGTGCCGGGTTTTGAACCTGGGTCAGTTGCATCTGAGGTAAACGCCCTCCCTGTGGCACTCTGGCTCTGGCCCCACCCTTAATCTATTATTTTTTCTTTTTGGGTCACATCCAGCAATGCTCAGGGCTTACTCCTGGCTCCGAACTCAGGAATCACTCTCTGCAGTGCTCAGGGGACCATATGGGATTCCAGGGATCGAACCCGGGTTCAAACACCCTACCTGCTGTACTGTCGCTCTGGCCCCCCTTCATGTATTTAGAGTGCACATTGCTGCGCTGACTTGGGTGCTGCTGTCAGGGGGGAGGGGCTCTGGGGTTTGTTCACCCCATTCCACCCAGACCTGCCCTGAGCATCATTCCCCACCCCATGCAGGCTGCCACCACAGCTGAGATCCTATAACCCAGCAGGTCCCACGTGTAAGCACAGCTTTTGTGGCAGGCACGAGGCATGTGCTCTCTGCAGGGTCATTTCCACATTGCTACTGAACAGCAGTTTCTCATTTCCAGGCTGAATCATAGCCCCGTACCATGATTTCTTTATCCATTTACCTAGATAAGGGCTGCCCCTCCCGCCTTGAAGTCGGAGACCATGTTGTACCCTGAAGTAGTACTCTGTCCTATTTCCCCCTCTTTATGTTCCTGCTTTATCCTTTTGGCTTGGTTACGGAGGTTTT
The DNA here is from genome assembly GCF_027595985.1 of Sorex araneus. Classification (NCBI taxonomy): domain Eukaryota; kingdom Metazoa; phylum Chordata; class Mammalia; order Eulipotyphla; family Soricidae; genus Sorex; species Sorex araneus. The sequence continues at coordinate 127,429,853 of NC_073303.1, forward strand.
TTCCGTCTAGTTCTCTACATCGCCTTGTCTGTGATCACACTTATTCTAGTATATCCTCCCCACAGAGATTTTTCCTCAGAAGGAATCTTTTTCTGTTTGTTTGGGGGGTGGGGGTCTCCCAGTCCACGCAAGGGGACTGGTTCTCCCAAGCGTCTGGTGGTCAGGAACTCTCATAGATCTAGGTGCTCCTGCTGAGACGTGGCCCCATGATGCTCTAGCCTTGCAGTTTTGGGGCCACTAGGACCAACTTAGACATGTCGAGGACCACACAGGACCAGGGGTTGAACCTGGGGTCTCTGCACGCCAGGCCTGAGCTGTGGCCCCTGTCCCAGGAGCCATCGTCCCACTGTAGCTGGGGGAAGAGTTTGGAGAGTCTCTGGTGGAGATGAGGAAGCAGGAAAGAGCCTTTGCAGAGGCGGAGATGAGCGAGAAGAGGGGCCTGCAGAGAGAGGAGGAACTGGAGACACTGGCAGCCCTAAGAAGCCGGGAGAGGCAGTAAGGATGACACTTTGGTTTTGGTTTTGTTCTTTTGTCTTGGGGCCACAGCCGGCGGTGCTGAAGGCTGACTCTGGCTCTGTATTCAGGGGCCACTCCTGGGAGACCCTTGCATGTGCTCAGAGACCCCCAAGATAGGATAGTGTTGGGGATGGAATGTGAGTCTAGGGCTGCCCGGGTCAGCTTTCGGCAGCCCCTCAGTGAGGCGAGTGGAGTCAGGCAGGCTGCGGGCTCTGTGGGGATGACTCTCTGAAGCCGGCTCAGGGTTTAGGGATTTGGTAGAAGTTGGATCCCCACTCTGGTTGGCGCCAGATAGTCTGGTCATCAGCCACCATCCAGATTGCATATCCTTCTCTTCTGGAAGGGAGCAAACATGACGCTTGCCATAACATGCCACTGGACCCAGCAGCAGGCTGATTCACTGGGGTGCCCCAGAGGGGGGCGGATGAGGCCCCTCTCTGCCCCAAGGGACCCAGCCCCGACAGCAGAAAGCCTCCAGAACCCAACCACCGCCACACTCATGGCTACTCTCCACATGCTCGGGCTGAGCTTCACCCACGAGTGAACCTATTCCTGGACACTTCATAGGACACACCCTGCCCATACTCCAAGAGTACTGCACCACATGTGATGGGATTCATAGTAGTAGACAACCAATCTTAGAGGGAAATATATATATATACATATATATACATATACATATATATGTATATGTATACAAAAGCACACAAGGCCCAACCTTTAACAACTTGTTAATGATCTCTTATAGAAGGTCTTTTATTAAATTAATTTTTAAAATTTTTAAATGAATCACTGTGAGGTACAGTTACAGACTTACAAACTTTCGTGCTTACATTTAGTCATACAATGATCGACTACCCATCCCTCCACCACTGCCTATGCTCCACCACCAATGACCCCAGTATTCCTCTCACAACTTATAGAATGTCTTAATGGCCCCTATTGAAATGGAACATTCTTCATACTCTTTCCTCTAAGGATACTTTTTTTTTTGTAGCATCTTCAGCAGTTTTTCAACAAACAATACAAAATTCATTATTTTGGTCCTGCTTTGGGACAGGGATTGAGGTTCGGGATAGAAACATCTGAAATATGGTGGTGGGAAGGCGTAATGGTGGTGGGACTGGTGTCTGAATATTAAATGTAATCAAATATTGTGAAGTGCCTTATGAAATAAAAAAGTTTACAGGAAAGAAAGAAAGAAAGGAAGAAAGAAAGAAAGAAAGAAAGAAAGGAGAAAAGAAAGGAGGAAAGAAAGAAAGAAAGAAGGAAAGAAGTTGGATCCCTGGCGCTGGTGTCATTTCTGGGGGGATGAGTAGAAAGGGACTCGGCACCGAAGACAGGATGCAGAGGGCAGCAAGGAGGTGGCAGCCGACGCCAGCAGCTCCCAGCACTTCGGGTCTGTCCACCTAGCCCAACCCCCCCATGGTCCCCCGACTTCCCAGGGGCCCCTTGGCCAGGCAGCCTGCCTTAGTGACCCTTGCTCAACCCCCTTCCTCAGCCCCCGATTCAGGGGATATGCTCCTTCTCCAGTCAGCTTCTTCCTCTGTGGATCATGGCAGTGACCAAAAGCCTCATGAGGAAAAATGCTTTAATTTTGCTGAGACTGATTGAGGGAGGAGGAGGACATGTCATCACCCAAATATTCTGTCTCCACCTCAGCCCCTGGAGCACTCAAAGAAGCTCGAGCTTCTGGTTGATGGGAGACCACCAGATTTCCCTGCAGACGGCACCAGGAAACGTGTCATTCCCCTGTGATGATGCCTCCCTTTCCCTGTCTCTAACGAGCCTTCACTTTGCCATAGCAGAGTAGAGTAACCGAGATGCATTATCTAGGGTAACTGACAGGCAGATCAGCCACAGTCAGCTAAACATTCAACGATGGAATAAAGCATCTTGCGGACGGGGTGTGGGATCAAGAGTCGAGAGACTGTGCAGCATTTTAGTAATTTTTTGTGTGATTCCCAGGATCAAACCCTGGCTCCTGCAAGGCAAGAGCTCTCACACTGAGTCCCCTCCTGGCCCGCAGGCGAGTTTCCAGCACATTCTGCCACATAGTCCTGATAGTTTCGCTTCATCTTTGATTGGGTTCTTGGTGATGTCCTATTCTGGATGCAAAGTCTAAATCCGATGTAGCTCCTTTTGGAGAATCCCTCAGGTATTGGCCTAGATTCTTCACCTCCCCGCTCCACACTGCTCAGACTCCCACACCTCTACTCCTCATTCCACACCTCACCGCCACATCCCCAAGATTGTGGTCATAAAAAACAATCATGTGTATTTCTCCTCCTTTTTTTTTCTTTTTGGGTCACACCCCGCGATGCTCAGGGGTGACTCCTGGCTTTGCACTCAAGAATTACTCCTGGCGGTGCTTGGGGATCATATTGGATGCTGGGAATCGAACCTCGGTCGGCGGTGTGCTGGGCAAATGCCCTCCCCACTGTGCTATTGCTCTAGCCCCAATCATCTTTCCCCCAAATGGTCCCTTGAGACCCTGAAGAGAGAGAGAAGGCTCCCCGCCCATGCTGGTTAGGTCTCCCTCTGCAGACCCCGCTTTCCACATTAGGATCGCTCTGGAGGTATGTGGACATTGGACTCACTAATAAATGACCATCTTGATCTTGCCTGGATGTGTCGCTATGCACCATTTCCCTCACCTACCTGTAGCACCCGGGCTAGCCTCCCCAATTCAAAATCCACTCTAAGGTCCTCGGATGCCCATCTCCATTTCTGGCAGTTTCCTTCAAAATGGAAGGAACTCCAAACTGACGCTGGGTTGATTCCACAGCTTAACCCCCGAAAGCCAGATGTGGGGATGCTCAGGGCTTCAGCTGGAGTCCGATGGGAGTCGGACTTCCCAGGGCTGCTTTCATCAGTGTTGATTGATAAGTTTTTGTTTTGGGGTTAGACCTGGTGGTGCTCAGGGCTCACTCATGGCTCTGCATTCAGGGTCATTCCTGTGGTGGGCTCAGGGGACCATATAGGATGCCAGGGGTCAAACACAGCCTGGCCGTGTGCATGGCAAGTGCCCTCCCCACTGTGCCATCACTCGGAAACCTGTATTGATTAAGTTTATGGCAACATCAGATTCTTGGAGAGATCCTTCACACATGAGTTTGTTTATGAGAGAGAGAGAGAGAGAGAGAGAGAGAGAGAGAGTGAGAGAGAGAGAGAGAGAGAGAGTGTGACTTTAGAACAGCCTGTCTGGGTTAGGAACAGACAGGAGCAAAAGTAGCAAGGGTCTAACATTTGTGAAAATCTTAGGCATTGCAGAGTGAGCTTTGTCCGGTGGACTCCTCTCAGGAGTCAGAAAGAAGAAAGATCCTCGGGGCCTGCACAGGCCCCAGAGTCCCCGTTACTTGCTGGGGTTCTCTGTGCATCATGGGCAAGCACAGCAGGTGGGTGGACCGTGGGGGGCGGGCTTGGACCCGCCCTGGAGTCAGGGTGTGGATGCTGCTATTTCGGGCACCTTTTCTCTGCAAACTTCCCTAGCAGTTTGCTCAGCCCGATGCATCAGGAGGGCTGCATGGGGACCGACCAGTCCCTGGGGCTGGTACCCCGGAAGGGGCCACTAGGATGGAGTGTGGGTGGTTTCGGGATGAATCAGATGAACTGAGGGAATGGGCAGCAGCGAGAGGGCTGTGTTCCACGAGGCTGGCCTCGGAGACAGGTGGGAAAGTGGGTTGAAGGCCATCCTGGGTGTGTTTCCAGAGACCCTGGTGCTTCTCACTGCTTAGCCTGCCCCCGAGGCCAGGACGGCAGCCCTGCAGGGTCCTGGCAGAGGGCGCAGCTGGAGGAAGCAGAATCGGGGGAGACGATCTTGGCTAGACGTGAGCCAGTTCCACGAGTTTTCGATGGACTCACGGGGGTCGCCAGTGTCGGGGTGTGTGTGTGGGGTGTCTCTCGGATTACCTTTTCTCATTCCTAGTTGAATGGCAGGAGGTGGGGGTCAGAGTGGGGGGCCAGAGAGGGAGGCCCAGGGAGGGAAGACAAGCAGAAGAGGCAGGTGAGGGCAAGGTGGGGGTTCTCAGTACCTCACTGTCTCCCTCCGAAGGAATCAATTCCTGAGGCCTGTGGCCGGGCCCCGGAATCCCTTCGGGCCGAAATTGTGGTTAGAGCTACTGAAAGGCGCCTGCCCAGGAGGCCAGGCAGAAAATCGTTAGCAGAGATGAATCATCCTGGCTTTCAACACCAGCCCTCCTGGCGCTGGGGACCCACCCTGGTTTGGCAGAGCGCAGCCGGAGGCTGGCCTCAGGGTTCCCGGGTGCCTGCAGGGGGCGCTGCCGAGCTGGAAGCCACTGGGGCTGCTGCTGGGATGCCTTTGGCCTGATGTTCTGGAAACAGAACAAAGGGCACAGCAGCTATGTGGCTGGGCGAGAGGAGGGTCCCCCAGGACCCTGTGTGGTGAGAGGGTGGGGTCGCTCTGCAGACCCTCGGTGCCATGAGCTCTGCTCCTGGTGAGGGCAGCTGCTCTGTGGATAGCAGTGGAACCCCTGCCAGTCCCGTGGGCAGAGACGCATGCCCAGTGCAGTCTGGGGGACAGGCTGACCCAGACGGCACCGTGACCTCAGCTCTGGACAAGTCGAGACATCACTGTCTCTGTGGCCTGGAGCCCAAGGCTGATGTGTCCCCTGGGGACATCTACCTGGGTCCTGGAGCTTTCTGTGGGGGCCAGGGCTGCCTCCGGCCGCACCGCACCAGCCTGGCCTGTCCTCTGCAGCGGGCGGGGTGGGGGGCGCTTGGGGTCCCGCTGGCTTCTTGCGGGTGGAGGTGTTGACTCAGGGATGGCACTGGGGGGCTTGGAAGGCAGTGCCCAGGATGCATGAGCACGCTCGGCGCTGTGAGAGGGTCACAGGGTCAGCACCTCCTCCCTCCCCACTGCCACTCCCAACTCTGGTGCTGGGGACGCAGCGGTGTGTGTGAGTTAGAGTCTTCAGGGCTGCCGACTCTCTCCTCCTCAGGGCTGCCCGAGTCTCTCCCCGCTTCAGGGTTAGCTAGTCTTTCCTTCCCTCAGGGGGCGCCTTTCTGTCTGCGTGAAGGCTTCTTGTAGAAACTTTTTCCTTTTCCGCAGTCCCATTTGCTTATTTTTGCTTTAATTTCCCTTGCTGGCCCTTGCACGCTACCAGATGCGGTGAATTAAAGTCCCACCCTGTGACCTCGTCTCCGCCTAAACAGTCACATCTGCCTCCAGTCTGGTTCCGAGTGTGGTCCTGCTCCGAGGCCCCCAGCCAGGACTCCAGTCCCCTTGTCGGGGACTCAGAGTCCAGCCGGCAGCCAAAGGGCAGCTCTCCACGAGTACTTCCCAGCAGTGGACGCTGAGGAACACGCATTTCCAAGCTCAGTGACGTGCCGTGTCCAAGTGCCCCTTCAGTTTGTAACTCAGCTGACAGCCACCTGTGCGAGTCACTTCTTTGCACTTGAACTGGAAATGTTCACGGTGAAGCTATCGGTGTTATTATTCTGGCAAAGTTAGGAAAAACAAGTCCACAGTATTGACCGTGCCGACATCTGGGGTCATCCCAGGCCGAGGGGTGGGGCACAAACAGGGGTGCTCCTGGCTAGCTCCCTCCTTGCCCTTTCTCAGCCCACACTCAACCACATCCACCCACCCCACACACATCCACACACATTCACTCCTGTACACACACACACACACACACACACACACACACACTCACTCACTCATGGAACACACGGCCTGGAACAAACTCCCTGTGAGTGCTCCCCACTCATCCCTCCAGCTGGAGTGCTTGCCCGCCTTTGCTTCATGGGGTCCCTGCATCCCCACGGGGATCCTGAGTGTGGGTGGGTTAAGAAAAACGATGCACCACGAGGAAAAAAGCCAAAGGACCATGGGAGCTTTCTGGGCCTGTGAGGCCATGCCATGGAAGGTGTGGCTCCCCGCGCCCTCCGCGAGGCAGCCGTGAGACCCCCGCCCAGATGCTCCACCGCCTCGTCAGGAACACAGTGCAGGCTGCGCTCAGGGGCTTCAGCCCACTTCCAGCAGACTCACACTGCAGAGCGGGGAAAGGGTCCGAGTGGAAGCAGAGAGGGGGCCATGGGGGCGGGGCACTGGTGGTGGCACATGCAGGAATCCCCCTCACCACCCCCCAATCCCAGATGACCTCATGGTCCTTTTTAATTTTCAAGTTTTTAAATTATTATTATTATTTTTAATTGAACTACAGTGATATACACTGTACGAAGTGTATATCAATTCAATTTGATATACACTAGCAATTTATGAAGCTGTTCATAATTGGATTGTAGTCATATACTGTTCCAACACCCGTCCCTTCACCAGTATACTTTTCCCACCATCAATGATCCCAGTTTTTCTCCCACCCCCTGCCTTTTTTAAATTTAATTTTTTTCAGAGATAAATGGCAATAGTCAATTGAAAACCTACTTATTTTTCAGCTCCAATTCTTTTTTTTTTCATTCAATTTAGAGAAAGGACTGATTTGCTTGTTTTACCTACCCCCGCCCCCCCCCCCCGCCTTGAGTGCCATTCCCCACAGTGCTGGGGGACCATGCGGTGCCAGGGATAGAACTGGGACACCCCCAGCAAACCCTGCGCTCCAGCACTCAGAGCCGTCTCCGGGCCGGCACTGTTCTCTCCAAGATGCAAAACAGTGGCAGCCTGGAACCAAGAGAGGCTGCCAGGGGGAAGAGCTGTGGTACCCAGACACAGACAGACGGGAGGAGACTGGAGTCAAGTCGTCGTCATCTCGGTCATCGTCTTTGTCGTCTTTGTCGTCATCATCATCGATGTCATCGTCGTTGTTGTTGTCGTCGTCGTCGTCGTTGTCCTCTTCCTCCTCCTCCTCCTCCTCTTCCTCCTCCTCCTCCTCCTCTTCCTCCTCCTCCTCCTCTTCTTCTTTCTTCTCCTTCCTCTTTTTTTCCTCCTCCTCCTCTTTCTCCTCCCCTTCTCCTTCTCCTCCTCTTTTTCCTCCTTCCCCTTCTCTTCCTCCTGTTCTTCTTCCTCCTCATTTTCCTCCTTTTTCTGTTCCTCCTCCTCCTCCTCCTCCTCCTCCTGCTCTTCCTTCTCCTCTTCCCCCTCCTCCTCCTCCTCTCCTGCCCTGTTGGTGGACTTGAGACGGGACAGGGTGCTTGCAAACTCAGCTGGGCTGTGCAGTCTCCAGGATGTAAAGAAGGTGAACTCTGAGGCTTCAAAAAGATGAAAGCGCTTGATAATGTAGAAGCAAGGGTGCTGACATCCTTAGGGTTTCGCACATGCCTTTGTCAGATAAATTCACTTTGTAGAAAAACCATCTCTGTGTCTAGTTGTTAGGAGTTTGGGTCCTGAAGGTGGGCTGTCTTTTATTAACTACCTGCTCTGTATCTGCTGAAGCACTCCTATTTATTCCCCCCCCCCCCACTTAATTCTGTTACCGTAGTGAATTGTGAGAACTGATTTGGAATGTTAAATCAACTTTGCTTTCCTGAAATAAATCTCACTTAAGATCATGCTGCAGGGCGTGTTTTACTTATTGCCGCTTTGGTTGTGCTAAGACCATGTTTATGCCAAGAGAGCGACTTAGTCTCTAATTGTTCTATGTCAGACTTGCTATCAAAGTTATCCTGGCCTCAGGTTATAAGTTGTGAGGAACATAATATGCATTTTTATTATCAGTAACAGTACCTACAAGTTAATGTTATTTTCCTAATGTTTGGGAGAATTCATTGGTGAAGCTATGTGGGTGAGTGTGTGTGTGTGTGTGCGTGTGTGTGTGTGTATGTATGTGTGTAAGGTTTTAATTATGGATTTACCTTTTTATTACTTAATAAATAGAGGTGTATTCACATTTCTCCGCTTCTATTTCCTTTTGATCTATTAAAATTCAAGGACTTTGCTCACCCTAATTTCCCCCTTGCATTGGAGCAGTTAACAGTAAGCCCTTCTGACCTTCGAGCGTTTATGCAAGCATAGCGGTGCCTCCGTGTTCATTCTTGAGCATTTGTTTGCTTTTTGGGTCACACCTGGCCATGCACAGGGGTTACTCCTGACTCTGCACTCAGGAATTACTCTTGGCAGTGCTCAGGGGACCATATGGGATGCTGGGAATCGAACCCGGGTTGGCTGCATGCAAGGCAAACGCCCTACCCGCTGTGCTATCACTCCAGCCCTATCCGTGTTCATTCTTGATAGAGCTAAAAGTGTTTTCTTCTTTTTCCTTGAAGACTGTTAGTTTATCGAGTTCATAAAGTGATGCAAAGGACCAATTTTTGTCTGCAAACTCTCTCTATTGTCGACTTATTTCAGCTCCACTAACTTCTGCTCTTTATGGCTCAACATTTTTTATTGAGATAATATTTTAGAACACCAAATTGCATTCTCTTTTCGTTCACAAAATGGAGGAGCTCCAACCATCTGCTGTAAGAGAAGTTATGTGAATGTTCTGTCTCTGTTCCTCCTCCCATTCTCTCTCTCTCTCTCTCTCTCTCTCTCTCTCTCTAATAACTTATTGCATGCAGTAATTTTGGACTCTGGTTGACTCCTGCCTAGTCATTGAAACTGTCTGTGGGGGAAACCCAGGAGGTTTTACTGACATCTAGAGCGGAGAGCAGTGGGCAAGAGAGGCAGGCAGTGAGGCCACAGCGCGGGGTGAGCTGTCTTGGCTGTTTCGCCCATTCATTTATTTCTTGCAGTGCTGGGGTTCGAACCTGGATCTCATGCACACCAGACATTCACTTCACCCCTGACCCGCCCTGAGGCCAGGATGACCTTAGCTCTGGTGATGGGCTTTTCAGGGAGTTGGGGCAGGGGTCTCTGCCTTCCTGATGGGCTCAGATCCCATCTATCCCCGTGGTGGGTCTCTCCTGCTTGTGTGTCAAGAATTAAACTTGAGGAGGTCCCAGCATTTGGGGAAAGATTTGCAGGAGCGTTCTGGAGGGTGGGTCTGGCAGACTGTTTGGCCAGTGGGAGGTTCTAGAAGCTGCGCCCAAGGTGGGGTGGTGCTGTGTCCAGTTTTGCCCAGTGCAGATCTCGAGCTCTGACTGCTGGGCAAACGTTGGCAAAGCCCTGAGATAATCCCATATCCCCGCAGCAGGGTTTGTTCTATCTGGTTCAGACCAAGCCCTGGGAGGGCAGAGGGAGCCAGGAGGGTGAGGGAGAGAGATCCTTAACAGGGAGAGGGGAGGGAGGAGGATGGGTGGTTTTCAGTTAATGGTCCCTCCAAGTGCCCCCCCCTCCTAATGCATAAAATAGACTATGTTAACAAGGGTGAGGACCGAGTTAAAAGACTCTACTGGGTTACAAATTTTGTATCTATTCTTTAAGTTTTTAAGTTGTGCATATATATCATGTTGGGGTTTGGGGGCCACACCTCGTGCTCAGGGCTTACTCCTGGTGGTCCTTGGGGACTCTATGGGGGTCCGGGAATCAAACAGGGGGTGGCTTCTTTCTTAAAATGTGAATGCCTGGGACCCCATTTCTCTGGCCTCTGCTTTTCTGTATTTTCAGCCTCTCATTAGATGCTTAAAAATTGGGGCTCATGGGGCTGGAGCGATAGCATAGCGGGTAGGGCATTTGCCTTGCACATGGCCGACCCGGGTTCGATCCCCAGCATCCCATATGGTCCCCTGAGCACCACCAGGAATAATTCTTGCGTGCATGAGCCAAGAGTAACCCCTGTGCAATGCCGGGTCTAACCCAAAAAGCAAAAAAAAAAAAAATTCTGGGCTCATGTCGATTTAGTAGGCTGGCATTTTTATCGTTCTAATATGTCCCTAGTTCTCTCTGAGGACCTCTGGACAGTGCAGTGGTGTTGGCTATCAGTAAAGCACCCCCTGCCCCTCCCCCCCGCACCTCGACCCTCGACCCGGTCTTTCTTGATTGCCTGGCATTTGCAAGGCTTCGCTATCTCTGTGTTTTCAATTGCAGTTGTGTCCATGTGTGGCTTCTCACTATCAGCATACAATTTTTTTTTTTGCTTTTTGGGTCATACCTGGCAATGCACAGGGGTTACTCCTGGCTCATGCACTCAGAAATTACTCCTGGTTGGGGCTGGAGCAATAGCACAGAGGGTAGGGTGTTTGCCTTGCATGCGGCCGACCCGGGTTCGATTCCCAGCATCCCATATGGTCCCCTGAGCACCACCAGGGGTAATTCCTGAGTGCAGAGCCAGGAGTAACTCCTGTGCATTGCCGGGTGTGACCCAAAAAGGAAAAAGAAGTTACTCCTGGTGGTACTCAGGGGACCATATGGGATGCTGGGAATCCGGCTGCGTGCAAGGCAAATGACCTACCCGCTGTGCTATCACTCCAACCCCAGCACACAATTTTTTTTTACTTAAATTTTTTTTAAATTAATCACCGTGAGACACAGTTACAGATTTACAAACTTTTGTGATCCTGTTTCAGTCATACAATAATCCAGTACCCATCCCTCCACCAGTGCCCATTCTCCACCACCAATGATCCCAGCATCCCTCCCATCAGCCCCCCTTCCCTCTCCCCATCTCTGTGGCAGGCACATCTCCTTTTGCTCTCTCTCCTTTTGGGTGTTATGGTTCGCAATACAGGCACTAAGTGGCCATCATTTTTGATCCATCGTCTACTTTCAGCACACATCTCCCATCCCAAGCAAGTCCTCCAAGCATCCTTTACTTGGTGGTTCCTTCTCTATCCCAGCTGCCTTTCCTGCCCCCGCATGTGAGGCCGGCTTCCAAGCCGTGGAACGACCCTCCTGAGCATGCTATTGTTATAACTACACACTCTGACTTTTATAAAATCATCTCATAGGCTTGCACTTAGTGTAATCATAGACATATGAACTGGTTTTTATTTGTATGATGGTCTTTTGTTCCCTATGACCCAGCAAAGATTTTGAAATTGTTTTATTCTTCCTGTACTTCTTGTGCAGTTTTCACTCTGCTATGAAGGGGTTCTTTGCTGACTGCAGCCTGCCATCCTGAGATGCTAGAACACCCACTGACTGAGGACGTGGGTCGCCTCTCAGACAGGGAGAGTCTACCTTAGTGTCTGAGCTTATGAATGACTGAAAACCAGGAGTCAAGGGCACATGCCGAACATTCACATTGGGGCTGCTGGCAATTGTTGTTTTCATTCAGCCTATCCCCTTTTCAAAATTTAAACACAGAGGGCCTAGAGCAATAGCACAGGGGGTAGGGCATTTGTCTTGCACGCGGCCGACTCGGGTTCGATTCCCAGCATCCCATATGGTCCCCCGAGTACCGCCAGGGGTAATTCCTGAGTGTAGAGCCAGGAGTCACCCCTGAGCATCGCTGGGTGTGAACCAAAAGCAAAATTTAAACACTATGATTTACAAACTTGTTCATAATGCAGTTGTTTTAGGCATTCAATATTCCAACACCTAACCCACCACCAGTGTGACTTTCTCTCCACCAGCGTCCCATTTCCCACCCACTGTCCCCTTATGGCACTCACAAACCAGCTTCATATTGCTTGTTACAAAAAAAGTCAAATGGAATTATCAGAAAATAACCAATACAAGTAAATATGCGATCCTTGCTCTCTCTCACAGTGGTGTTCCTCAAGTCAGTGTCTGAAGATTTACGGAGCAGGTTGGTGCTGGTTGAGGCTTTTGCGTTATTGTTGTTGCTTGCCGAGCTTGGAGGACTTCTACGCGACTTTCCCATCCAGTTTGCTGTGCTTGTACTGGGCTGTCAGTGCTGTGGGGTTTGGAGTTATCCTCCTGGACTGTGGAGCTGGTTCGTTTATATGGCGGAGGGGGTTGAATGTAGGGGCAGCTGGGCTTATCCAGAAGGGAGGGGAACTTGCCGGCCCACATTCTGGAAAGATCACAGAGCCTTCAGTTGGGAGGTGGATCTACCTGGGTCATTTTGGTGGCTTGAGGAGCTCATTTAGCATCTTAAAGATGACTTTGCCTTCTGACTTCATTATTTCTCTTTAGCATTTGACTTCCACTATCACTGATACTCAAAAGTCATGTGGATTTCCCCGGGATGGGTTAAGATCCCCTCTCTGCTTCTGGTTTTCATACTTTTCTTCTGATGTACATAGGTACAAATTCCCTTCTGTGTATCCGCTTGGGGTGTGTAGAGCTTTTAAAAATCTGCTTTGATGCCTTTGATTTGTTTCAGCAGGTTCTCAGCCATTTTATCCTCCAATTTCACTTTTATTCTGCTCTTTCTAGCATCTATTTAGAAGGCCTATCATGATGTTGGGCCTTTGAGCACATTCGTTTCCTTTGTCTGGAGCTTTCCACCCTTTTATGTGCTCTAACTTGATTCTTTATTTTATACTGATCTGTTGTTCATTTTACAAATTCTCAGCTTCCAGGTTTCTAACCCACAGTAACTGCCACCATAAGGTTCTTGTGTTTTTTTGGTTCTAGAATTATAATTTGATACTATGAAAAAATAGATTTCAGTTCGCTAGTGAAATTTTCCTTCATGTTATTGATTTTGCTGCAGGTACCAAACTCACTGTTATTTAAAAGAAATATAAAGTGAAGCAAGGAATGTCTCTTCAACAAGTGGTGCTGGGCAGCTGCATGCAAAAAGAAAAAGAAAATAAAAGGAACTCAGGCCTTTTTCTAATGCCAGGCACAGGGGTCAGATCAAAATGGATTAGAGACCTCAATATCAGACCTGAATCCATAAGGCACATGGAGGAAAACATAGGCAGATCTTCCATGACATTGTAGCTAAGGGCAACTTCAAAGATACAACACCACTGACCAAGCAAGTAGAAGCAAAGATAAACAAATGGGACTATATGAAACTAAGAAGCTTCTGCACCTCAAAGGAAATGGTGACCAAGATACAAAGATAGCTCACGGATTAGGAAAAGTTATTTACCCAATACCCTTCTGACAGGGGGTTAATATCCAAGATATACAAGGCACTGGTAGAACTTTATAAGACAAAAGCATCCAACCCCAACAAAAATGGGGAGAAGAAATTAACAAAAAATTTCTCAAAGAAGAAAGACAAAAAAAGGTTCCAAATTGATAATCATCAGGGAGAAACAAATCAAAACAATAATGAGCTATGATCTCACGCCACAGAGACTCCACACATGAGAAAATACGAAAACCAAAAAACAAAAACACCAAGAGCACCCAGTGCTGTTGTAGATGTGGGGAGAAAGGGACTCTCATTCATTGTTAGTGGGAATGTTGACTGCTCAGCCTTTTTGGAAAACAGTATGGGCATTCCTTAAAAAATAGAAATTGATCCAGCAATATAACTTCTGGGAATTTACCTGGGGGTGCAAAAATAAACAGCAGAAATGCCATCTACACTTCTATGTTCATTCCAGCACTATCCACAACAATCAGAATCTGGAAACAACCTAAGTGCCAAAGAACATGCATCTTGATAAAAAAAAACTATGGTATATCTACACAGTGGAATACTACTCAGCTGTTAGGAAAAATGAAATCATGAAGTTTGCTTATAAATGGAAGGACATGGAGATTATCATGTTGAGTGAAATGAGTCAGAAGGAGAGGGAAAGATATAGAATAATTGCACTCATTTGTGAGATATAAAACACAGTATGAGACTATTACCCATGAACAATATAAATGAGAGCCAGGAGGACTGTCCATGATTGGATGCTTGTCACAAGTTGGGGGTGGGGTGGGTGGAGGGAGAGGACAGTTAGGACAAAAAAGGAACCACTATGACAATGGTAGTTGGAAATGATCACTCTGGACAAGAATTGAGTGCTAAAAGTAGCTATACATGATAACCTTAGAATACTTACACCTCAAACCATAATGACCCAAAGAAGAGAGAGACAGGGAGGAGAGGGAAGAGAGAGGGAGTGACGAAGGTGGGGGATATAGGGGGGAAAGAGAGATAAGGAAAGTGTCTGACATAGAAACAAGCTGTGTGTGTGGCAGGGGGCAGAAGAAAAAGTAGGGACATTGGTGGTGGGAAATGTACGTTGGTGGAGGGATGGGTGTTCGAACATTATATTATACACACACACACACACACACATATATATATATATATATATATATATACATATATATATAGCTTTTGGGTCACACCTGGTGATGCTCAGAGATTTCTCCTGGCTCTGCACTCAGGAATTCCTCCTGGTGTTGCTCAGGGAACCATATAAGATGCCGGGGACTAAACCTGGGTCAACCACATGCAAGGCAAACGCCCTACCCTCTGTACTATCACTCCAGCCCCAGAACATTGTATGATTGAAACCCAATCGTGAGCAACGAATGAGAGTCCCTTTCTCCCTGCATCCATACCAGCACTAGTTGTTCTTATTCTTTTTGATGTCATAAGAGTTAGGGGAGGATTTTCTGAGAGCATTTTAGCCATACATGGAGAAGGTGGCTGGTATTTTCCTCTCTGACCTAACTTTCCCTGGGATCTGGTGACTTAGTCATAGCTCTGAACTTTTGGGGATCCTGTCAAGGGATCTAACTTAGAGGTACATTGGGTTGGATGTAGTGGCCCAATGCAGCCTACACTCACCTCTAGGAAGGGGTGAATTGTTGCCAGCACTCACAAAGCATATGTATTTCTGATGTTCTTCTTCTTCCTGTATTGAGTCAAGAATTTGGTAGGCAGATGATAGCCGGAAGCCGCATATTTAGTCTTGCTTTTTGGATCCCAATGCTGCGACCAAGAGAAGGGGAATCCAAAAATTAGTCTCTGAAGGACTCATTGAGTCACAGATGTATCCATTTGGTGGGAGAATTCAGTGCTCATCAACTCTTGGTCCAAAAGGATGTTCTCTTCTGTCTGAAATAAGCTTCCATAATATAGCATGTATGCTGATAGCATATACGCCAAGCAATAGCACAGTGGGTAGGGCCTTTGCCTTGCATGTGGACGACCTGGATTTGGTTCCTCTGTTCCTCCCGGAGAGCCCGGCAAGCTACCGAGAGTATCCCGCCCACACGACAGAGCCTGGCAAGCTACCCGTGGCATATTCGATATGCCAAAAACAGTAACAAAAGTCTCACAGTGGATACGTTACTGGTGCCCACTCGAGCAAATAGATGAACAATGGGAGGACAGTACAGTGCTACGCTGATAATATGCTTTACATTTTCTTAATGTCAAGATGGGATGTGTCATAAAGTGAAACTGACTGATGTATCCTGTTTGCCGGACATGACATGCAGCAGAAATAGTAGCAGGCGGGCACCAGATATCTATTCAGGATATCAGGTCACGTGTCTCCTGACTTTGGGGACTGAATCCATCCTGTCTGATCAGAGCCTGGGGGTTCCAGGTGAGCAGCCTGAAGAAATAGGCTGCTCAGATGAAGCCCTACATATTCATCTTTGGATCATCGTGAAGCTTCGGAGTAATGTGTTGTTTGATTATATAGCTCTTCACAATACATCAGTTGGTTTAAAAGCACATTTTTGTCTGGCAAATGTGTGTCGTGAATTCTAAAAGTATTTAAAAGAAGCCAAGAAATTCCCTGTAGTCCTCCAGCTCATCAGGAAAGCAGCTACAAAGTATTTTCCAAAAGCTGACAATCCCTAAATTTATATAAAATCATCACCGACAAGTCAGGAAGCCATACATAATTTTCCTAAAGTCTTAATTATTTAAGACAACTTTTTTTTCTTTTATTGTTGGAAGGAAGACTGGATTTTCTGTTTTCTTTCTAGTAAAGATCACCCGTTGTTAACCTAGGAGGTATTACTCACTTTGGAGCCCAAAACTGTAAGGGAAGCAAGCATAGGTACACGTCCAGTAGGTTTTTAAAAAAGAAATATTATTTTATGGTTTATCATCATGGCATTTTGTGATAGTTTTGTATTTTGTATTCTGTAATAAAGGCACATTTTGTGATATAGGTAATTTGTTAGACTTTCTTCTCTCAGAATAGAGAAATGTTCACTTTTGTCTCAAATTTTATGTTTCCTATTGTGTATTCTTTTTCTTAACGAGGTCCTCACCTCAATGAACAGAAGTCTGAACCCCCACATTTCTGGAACCTGTCTGTGATAACCTCTAATCAGGACTAAATGATTCGTCAGGTTTTAATACTAATTACAGGCAGAACAACGGGGAGGTGGCTTTATGGAATAGTGGTAAGTGAGTCCTTGGCAGGTGTTAGGGGTGCAGTTTTATTCCTAACTCTCCCAGGGACAAGTAGATAAGATTAGACAAGTCTTTCTCTCTCTTAAAAAAAAAAACAAAATGCTTTCTCTTAAGTTAAATGAAAAGTTAAATCAAGAAGGCCTTCCTAACAGCTTTATTCCCAGTAATGAGATCACCCCCAGTGCTCCCTGGTAGACACTGGCTCACGAAGCTGAGGTCTGTGTCTGCCATGAAATCCGTGTCTTCCACCACCAGGAGGAACTCTGTTCTCTGGACTCAAGTGGAGGGCGCAGGAGGGGCTGTGCTGGGTGAGGTCAGTCAAGAAGGGAAGGGTGAGGCCGGTCCTGGGCACTTTCACTCACTGTGGGACGGAAAATGCAGAAGCAAAGGACCCGGAAAGAAACGCCAAAACTAACCACAAGCCTTGGGGAGGACAATGGTGGTCGCAGGAAAGTTGGGGTGAGGAAAGGAATGAGCAGAGCCGGCAAGTGATGCTGGAATGTTAGTGGTGGTGGTGGGAGTCGTACCGGGTTCACCGAGAGGAGGGAAGCCAAGCCCTCGAAATTCCATACTGAGGGGACACCTTCAGTCATCAGTGATGAGCACATAGAAAAGAATCCTGAAGCTTATGGAAGGCGCCGGCCTGCAGCAATGCAAACTGAGTTCTTGGTGAATGAGAATCTCATTCTCTACCTGTTCTGGCCCCTAAGGCTTTCTCAGCCCCTGAGCCAAGCTTTCTCCTCCTTCAGCTTCAGGATTGATGCTCGCTGCAGTTCCATCCCCGTGTTTCACAGCTTGGTTTCTATTCCCAGTGGTTGTGTAGGTAAAGCTGTGCATGACCTTAGCTGTAGGCCAGTGACCCTCCAGTGGGACTGACCATATCAGTATCTGGAGGGACAGCCTTGTCTCCAGTTCATGGCCAAGCACTGAATCAGGATGCAGGGCAGGGGCGAGATGAGTTGGGGGCGGGGATGCGTCTCACACACTCAAAGCCCTGAGTTCCATCCCCAGCATAGCACCGCTCCCATTCAGCACCAGGGGTCAAGCCACGTTGGCCTTGCTGGGTCTGAGTCTGGTTTGCCAAGTGTTTTTGGGGGTGACTCCAGAGCACTGCTTGGGAGCACCCCGCAAAGAAAAAAATTGTGCTTCCTGGAATCTTCCTCAGGGAAGGGAGCAGAGATATGGGAGAGCAAAGGTGGTCCAGAGCGTTGGTAACTGACCACTCTCCCCATTTGTCCTCACCAATAAAAAGTAATTTGCTTCTAGTGGAGGCCATGATCATGTGACTTCACATTTATGCACCCTCCCCTCCAATCGAGTATTATTTGATGTGCTGAGGAATCATCCAAGACTCTGGGTGGAATTTGGTGTGAGTGTGTGTGTGTGTGTGTGTGTGTGTGTGTGTGTGTGTGTTTCCCAGAGGTTCTGGAGAGGTGGGGGGTCATGTGGCACCAGTAATGTACTTCTGACCTTTGAACTCACGTCAAGCCCCAGGGTGAGGACTTCAGGTCCAGTGATGATGCTCATGGTTAGACGGGCCATGGCATTACTTGGTTCTGTGGTTGGCTCATGATCCATTTTCCATACAAATGTTAAAAACAGATTTTCTACCCGCCTGCGAGCTTGTGTCCACTCTTTGGAAGCTGGGCGCTGTGAGCTTTGGTTGACCCTTCTATTTTAATGTTCATGCCTGAACTAATTGATGGCAGTTTTATTAATTATTCATTGATTGATTCGATGCACATCGCTCCTTTTTCTGAGCAGGATTAGAGTTGGATTTCTGAACTCAGCAGGGAATACTGGCCCCATCAAAAGGGCCGATGGTGAAGTTGGCAAGGTCATAAATTGCATTTGAGTTTGTTTTTGCTTTCCAAAGATAACTTCAGAGGGTGTCAACAGCCCTTAATAAGGCGAGTTACATAAGCAGGCGATCCATCTGAGAACAGTGTCAATATTGAGAAAAGCTGCTAATTTGGTTATTTTTAAAGATGTTTCGGCTGTGGCACATACCTTTTAAAATAAGAACATTTGTGGTCTTGCTTGTTTTGGAATATCACACACACGTCAGCTAAGATGACTCACCCACAAATTCCCTGAGTAAATAATTGTGAAGGTCTCTTCAAGAAAATTGTTTGTTCCTCAGGGATGACGTGATTCTATGGATGAGTGTTGGGTGAAGGATGAAGGAGGTGGAAGTCACGGCCATGCGGCCTGGCAAAAGAAGCCTGGCCTTTATCGTGGCACCCCAAAACATTAGCATAACCTGGGGCCATGGAAGGGTTCTTGAGGATATGTATCTTCTGACTTGGGGGAGCACAGAGAGGAGAGGTGGTGGGTGGCATGAAGCAGAGCAGATGTGACCATCCCAGTGAGGGCTGAGGGGAAGGGCGAGTGAGGGGAACCGAGTCCACAGACCTGAGACCTGGCAGAGTGTGGGAGGTGGGAGGCAGCTCTAGGGTGACTGATGGGTATTGGGGAGAGACAAAGATTATTGCCACTAGCTATGAATTCAGGACCTGAGACTGGGGAAGGAGCTGGGGAGCGGGTGAGAGATTGGAGAGGTGCGTTGGCATTGGAGAGAGTGAGAAGGACCAGAACATTCTATGGGTGAGAACCCGGAAGAGCACATGCGGGATGTGTGTCAGCTCCCCTGGAGGGTTGCACAGGCAGGCCTGATGCTGGGGTAGGAGGCCATGAGACCTCCAGGCAGAAGTGAAAGAGCCATGCCCAGCTTGGGTGCGTGTTTATGTGAGTGTGCATGCACGTGCATGTGTGCACACGTGTGCGTGTGTGTATGTGTGTGTGCATGTGTGTGCATGCGTGTGGCACATGTGCACGTGTGTGTGCGCATGTGTGTGTGCGTGCGTGTGTGTATGAGTGTGTGCGTGTGTATGTGTATGTGTGTGTGTGTGTGTGTGTGTGTGTGTGTGTGTAGTAGGTGACAGCTTCAGACAGAGAGTGGCGAGTCCCCAGCCCCCGGTTTTGTGGAGCCATACCCTAATCTCAAGGGCTTTGTTACACAGGGAGGGGCCAACCGAAGTCCCCATGAAAAGTGCTCAGTGGGGTGTGGGGAGCGCCATGGGAGGAGGCACACTGCCTGCAGCTGGGTCAGGGAACAGGGGGTCCCGCTTGAGTAGGGAGGTGAGAGAACCCAGGTTGGCGGCCTGGAGGAGGGGCGGGGACGGGTCAGGGGAGATGTTCTAGGCAGAGAGAAGGGAAAGGGGCACAAATCAAGGACATATGTGTGTTCAGGGCCGGCAGCTAAAATCAGTCCCTGATGGGTCAGAATCACAGTCTGGCGTCTAGCAGAGCCATGGCAGGACAGGAGGAATAGGAACAGGAAATCCCAGGACCCAAGAAATAAGGAAATAATGTCTCTGCCCCAGGCAGGGCGCTGCTTTCGCTCTGCTTTTGCAGTTAGTTTTCGTGGCCGTTTGGGTCTCATCTTTCTCTGCTCTAAGCGCTGCCTGAGGTGTCTGATCTCTGGGATTACACTCTTCTTTTAATATTGACCTGGTTTTTACAACATGAGACATAGTTTCAAATGATGAAATGTGTTTTCCCCGAGATAAAAGGGGTTGGAAAAGAAATTGACTACAGCGTCTGCAGAAGGAGAAAGGAAATAAACATTTTGGGATAAACACGGACATCTTAAGCTGCAAACCGTGATCTATTAGGGACATTTGTGCCCCAGAGGCAATATCGTTGGAGGCAGCGAGAAGAGGTCGCGGCTGCATGCTCAAAGCGCTTCCAGGAAAACGTCCTTCTTTGGAAATAATGAAATTCAAAGGAAAGAGAATTGAAACTAAATCCCATCCCTAATTTGTCCTGAAAGCCACGTGCGCACGATTCATAGACAAGATTCTCCTTGGCCTGTGGAGCTGGTGAGAGAGAAAGGAGCCCAAGGCCGAGTTTTCTCAGAATATTTTCCTAGTCTGTGTGGGGGCTCCTACTGGCTTTGCTCTGGGTTCTCTGAGAGCAGAAGTGAAGAGGCAACAGTGTGTGTGTGTGTGTGTGTGTGTGTGTGTGTGTGTGTATGTGAGCATGCGCGCACGTGTGCTCATGAATGCAGCCCTTCCCCCCACACAGAAGAGATGAAGGAACAGGTAACTTGACTTCAAGTTTTCATTTTCCTCACTTGACACAGGTCACTTGCCTTTCTTCACGATGCTGTCTATACCAAAGAAACAGACACCCAGGATTCATGGCCAGCAGTCCCTCCCCTGGCCCCAACCCTCCAATTCCTCAAAGCTTTAACCAGCTGTGGTCCAAGTGGGAAGATCTCTTGGTCTTCCCTCCGTCGCCCCTAATCCCAAGAGTTCCCATGACCCAATGGCAGAGCCCGGCAGTCCTGTTTGGCCATCACTTCATTGCCAGTGTTTCAGTTCCTTGGATTGCCTGGTGATGCCCAAGCTGATGGTCAGGGGATGGTCAGGCCACCTCAGGCTGTATCTTTGGTCCACATATAATCCATGCAACAAGAGGTAATCAATGACACAGGACACCCACCTGGAGTTGAGTGGGCCGTTAGCACTCAGTAGGATGATCCATCTGTAAGAGAAGTTTCCGGAAATCTGTGTGTATGCAGAAGCAGCCAAGTTAGTGGATTTGGGTGCTGGAGAGCAGTGGGGCGGGGTGGAGTGAGAGCTTGGAGCCTGGGCACTATCAGAACTACATGAGCCACGTGAGCATTTTACATTTCAAGTAGTCACTGTGGAAAAGGTAGAAGAAACAGAGGAAGTTCATTTTGCTATGCTCTGTGGAACCCAATACATCAAAAACTACTTCCTGCCGCCATTGGGAGTGTCGCCAGGACGTACAGCCAGGACTGGGTTTTGGAGGGAGTTCACTCCGGATCAGCTCCTTGCTCCCACACTTTTCTCCGGACTGTAGTTCCTAAGAACAGAGAAGCCACACGAGCTGTCAGGGGGCCAGCCAGCATGGTCTTGCTGTGTCCGGCGTGGACCCCACGCTGTTGCTCTGTGGCTAGAGAACCAGCTTTGAACACCGGGCTCACGGGAAATCTGTAGAACCTCATTCACGCAGGAAACACATGGTCCCAGGCCTGGTGTCTGAAGAAGCAGGTACGCCACAGCTCTGCTAGTTTTGGGGTTGATTAAGGGAGGTACAAGCATCTTGTGTTTCAGAAAATGAAATTCAGAACATGCAGCTGTCTTTGCTTGACAATGAAGGGCAATGTCATCATTTCTGGTGGGTTCTTTTGTTTCTTTTTAAATTTTTTGCTGAGTCACTGTGAGTTACAAAATTTTTCATAATCACGTTTCAGGCATAAAAAATGTTCTATCGTCCATCCCTTCACCAGGTCCACTTCCTTTCACCAGTGTTTATGGTGGTTTCTTATTCACACAACACAGTAGTGGGGTTTTTAAGACATTCTGTGCAGAATATCTCCTAGTAAAAATATTTTTTAAGGGGCTGGAGCAATAGCACAGTGGGTAGGGCGTTCGCCTTGCACGCAGCCGACCCAGGTTTGATTCCCAGCATCCCATATGGTTCCCTGAGCACTGCCAGGGGTAATTACTAAGTGCCGAGCCAGGAGCGACCCCTGTGCATTGCCAGGTGTGACCCAAAAAGAAAAAAAATTTTTTTAATTGCCATCTATTGACATTTTGTTTGATTTTTTTTTAATTTTAAAGAATTTTATTTTATTGAATCACCATGTGGAAAATTACAATGCTTTCAGGCTTAAGTCTCAATTATACAATGCTGAAACAACCATCCCTTCACCAGTGCCCATATCCCACCACCAAAAAAAAAAAAGCACACCTCCCATCCCACCCCCCCCGCACCCCCCCATGTAACTGATAAATTTCACTTTACTTTCTATTTACTATGGTTACATTCAATATTTCAACATAAACCTCACTATTATTGTTAGAAATACCCCACTAGTCAGACCTGTTGTGAAGAGGTATGAGGTTTTGGATTTCTGTACTTTAGCACTAAGTCCAGGGAGATTTCTTCCAGATATTGGATCATTGCAAGCTTGTAAACCCCATCTGTGGTTGTCATAATATGGCGGTCATCACGCCCTTCACCCCCCGGCAAGGAAGAGGCAAGAGAGAGAGAGAGAGAGAGAGAGAGAGAGAGAGAGAGAGAGAGAGAGAGAGAGAGAGAGAGAGAGAATACCTCCTTTTCCCCTCCTGGGCGGGCATGGGGCCGCGGCTTAGTTCTCAGTCTGGAGACATTCTGCGAGGAGCTGCCCATGCCGAAAAGTTTAGCTGACGTCTGGAGTCACGCTCGTGCAGCTGCGGAGAGGCCGCACACACATGCGGCCCCAGGGATCACATCTTGGTGGTGGGCTTTTGTTTGAGTTTTATTCTTTTCTAATTTCTTTACATGCAAAAATTTTGGTAGTTTCCTGAGATAAGACTGCATTGCTATATACTTTCCTGTAATAATGCTTTGGTTGAATTACAAATTCTTTTAAAATAAAACTTTATTTAAACACCATGATTTACAAAGTCACGAATAATGTATTTGCTCTAAGCATTCAATGCTCCAACACCAATCTCGTCACCAAGGTCACTTTTCCTCCATCAATGTCCACAGTTTCCCACCCATGTCTCAAGCCTGTCCCCTTAGCAGTATAAACGTTTTTTTATATTGCTTATTGCAACAAAGTGGGTCATGGAATTATCAAACAGTGCTTTTGGTAACTATGCAGCAGGGTCTTCTCCCCTGAACAGAACCTTTATGTCATGAAGCCATGAGAACTCCATGAGTTGACCAGATAGCACTTTATGAACTGCCAGGAATTGTGCTTTGGCATTACTGAAATGCAATGTATGCATTTGGGGTGTGTGTGTGTGTGTGTGTGTGTGTGTGTGTGTGTGTGTGTGTGAAACTTAGGGTTGGTGTTGTGTTCTTCACTCTCAGTAAAGAACCAAGTGCTTAGACATCTTCAGGCCCATTTCCAAGTCTTTGTTCCCATTTTCATCCTATTTGTGAGCAGTGCAACAAGCGCCCGGGATCCACGTGGTCGGAAGCATTTGTTAGTGGCACTGATTCTACGGGTCGTTGTTTGGAGCAAGAAGGCAGAGGAACCTGGACCTTTTTCAAACTTGAGATCCTAGGACCAGGCAGCCTGATTTGAACAGCTGTTGCCCAGGCCTCCTGCATTTTTTCCAGCTCCTCTGGCTGTACAGTTGGGACAGAGGTCTGGACTGGGCTCCCTTGCCCACTGCTCCACTTTCTTCACTCCCTCCGGAATCTCTGCTCAAATTCTTCCATGATCACTGTTCAGCCAACACACTGTGTTTCATAGGTTTGGGGGTGAGCAACACACGATTCCCGCAGAGGGGCTGACAGGAGAGGGAACACAGGAAGGGCCGGGCTGGGCTGGGTGCTGTCATTTCTCTAACCCATGGGAGAAACTTGAACCTAGGCTCTCCCATCCTGGATGTCTAGGATGCTGCCCAAGGTGGACTTGGGTCCAAGATCAGTGTGGGTCAGGGCGATGGGACGCTGTTTTTCACAAATCTAGACCCACCAACAGGGGTAGTTGTGGGTACAGTGTGGGTGGCATGTGTGTGGTTGCATTTGTGTGCATGGGCAGGGGAGAGGAGAGACTTTCCACCTACCAAATAACTCCAAAGCTTTTTGTTTTGTTTTGGGGCTACATTCGGTTGCGCTCAGGGCTTACTTCTGACTCTGAGCTCAGGCATCACTCCTGGTAGGGATTAGGGGACCATATGGGGTGCCTGGGATTGAAGTCGTGCTAGGCAAGTGTTCTACCACTGTCCTATTGCTCCAGCCCCAGGCTTTCTTCGCAGACAATCCTGAGGGTTCCAAGAGTTCACACATAGCAAGCTGGCTGAGAGAACTTCCTTTGATTATTTCATTTAATTTCCCGAGCAGCCTTGGAGGGGGACATTACTCACGGCCACAGTTTGCAGAGGAGAGAAGAGCCGGAAAGGAAGCCCCTGGTCTGTGTTAAACAGCTCTCAGGAGGCGGGCCAGGGTGATTCTAAATCTGCAGCGCTGATTCTGAAGGCTCTGGGCTTCCTCGGCATGGCAGCCCAGAACCTGAGGTAGGCGTCTGGGCCAGTGATTGACAGGCCTCCCCCAGGGGCTCTCAGAATACATTTCCTTGGCAATGGCAAAGGGGCAGTGGTCTTGCTGAGTGGGCCTGGTGTGGGGGAGACCTCCTGGAGGTAGGTGGGAGAGGCTGGAACCACAGGGTATGCCTGTAAACCAGCCACATGCAACTGCCTTTGATGCCAGTCACCATCTGGTGCCAGTCACCCCTAACCAGACTGTTGGCTGAGCTTCTCTGGTGGCCAGGAGTGACGAAAGCAAGTCAAGCCCAAAGCCCGCGCTGGCATGGAGGCCTCGGTGCCTGCTGGTCAAAGCAGCACCTGGGGGAGGGTTAACCGGGGTGGAGAGGCAGAGTGGCTAAAGGTCCCGATGCCAAGGAGTGGAGGCTGCGGGGTGCTGTCTGGATGCTATTCTGGTGTCTGATCACATGCGGAGGGACTGGAAGCCAGAGCTGTGATGGTGGTGTAAGCCAGAGGGGGTGCAAAGAAAGCCCAAGATTGATTCCCCCCATACCAACAGGCAGTTTGGGCTTGGGAGGGTCTTTGCTAAATCACTGCCTTTGCAAGCAAACTTGAACCAAGTGGCTTTGAAATTGTGGGAGATGAAAAGCAGAATAAGGCCTCCCTTGAGACCCCATATTGAGAGAATATAAACTCCCCCCCATCCTCCTGCTGCGTCTGTAGTGTGAGAATGGTGCATCTGTTGGGGTGAGGCTGGGACATGCATCTATAGGGGTTGAGGAACTATTTAATTACAAAGGCAGGAAGAAGGACAGTGAAGTTTTGAGCCACAAGCCAGAAGTCTTCTCCAGACCTAGGGGGCCAAAGGAAGAGAGGGCCTTGCCCCCCACATCCTAGGTGGCAGCTGTAGGGGGTAGAGAACTACCAGGAGTCTTGGTGGGGCCTGGCAGAGATGGGTTAGGTATCCCCTCCTCTCTTCTCCATGCCCCCCTCTCTTGCAGGAGTTCTCTACAGCTGGCTCCCACATGGAAGCAAGAGGCATGCACACTTGTTAGTGTTCTGTATTCAGATTGATGTGTGTGTGTGTGTGTGTGTGTGTGTGAGAGAGAGAGAGAGAGAGAGAGAGAGAGAGAGAGAGAGAGAGAGAGAGAGAGAGGAATAGAGAGGGGAGAGAGAGAGAGAGGGTGGAGAAGCAGCTGGAGGACCCCCCACCAGCACCCCCTGAGCCAGGAATGATCTGATTTCAGCCTCAGGACCAATGTCAACAGTGCTGCCCTTGGCCCACTGTGTGATAACCCCGGGCGGGTATGTAGTCCTTCCTCCTCAACTCTCTCTCGTGGTTGGGACACTCTTGAGTTGTGGGGGTTTGGGGCTCTGAGATGCCTTTAGGAATCATATATTTCATGACTTTGCACCTCTCTAATTCAGCTTCTCCTCCCAAAGGCCACACTTGACTTTGGCATCTACTGTAAGGTTTAAGCCGCTACAAATTGCCACAGAGAGCTTGGGCTGACCTCCCTTCACGCTCCCTTTCTGGGCTCCTGAGATGCTCTTAATTCAGGTTTTGCTAAACAGAAGTGATTTCTCTCTGGAGGCCCAGGGCTAAGCGGGCTTCTTTCCTCTTAGCCTAGTACCCATGGCTGCTTGCAGCGGGCAATTCTGTGCAGACTTTGAATTGTGTCACTGTGGCAGTGACCCAGGGACTCTGCCTGCTGTGGCTGAGCTCCCAGAGTGCCGGGACTGGGCCGACTTCCACATCCCAGCCTCCAGCATCATGCCTGATGCTTTGAAGGCAGTCAGTAATGACAAAGGGTTTAAGAGCACGGATGGGTCCATAACAGCCTTGACCATCGCCCACCATCTCCCTGTGGTCTGTTATGGGATGGTTCGAGAACCATTCACTAGGGCTTCACCAATCACACGGAACCTACAATCTAAGAATGGGGACCTGCTCGAAACAACAATGAGATATCATCTCATACCACAGAGACTGGCCCACATCCAAAAGAACAAAAGCAACCAGTGTTGGCGCAGATGTGGGGAGAAAGGGACTCTCCTTCACTGCTGGTAGGAATGCCGACTTGTTCAGCCCTTTTGAAAAATAGTATGGATGATTCTCAAAAAATTAGAAATTAAGCTCCCATTTGATCCAGCAATACCATTCCTAGGAATATATCCCAGAGAGGCAAAAAGGTATAGTAGAAATGACATCTGCATTTGTATGTTCATTGCAGCACTGTTTACAATAGCCAAAATCTGGAAAAAAATGGAGTGCCCCAAAACAGATGACTGGTTAAAGAAACTTGGTACATCTACACAATGGAATACTATGCAGCTGTTAGAAAAGATGAAGTCATGAAATTTGCATATAAGTGGATCAATATGGAAAGTACCATGTTGAGTGAAATGAGTCAGAAAGAGAGAGACAGACATAGAAGATCGCATTCATCTGTGGAATATAAAGTAACCGAATGGGAGACTAACACCCAAGAGTAGTAGAGATAAGAATCAGGAGATCTGCCCCACAGCTTGGAAACTGGCCTCACAGGCTGGGGGAAAAGGCAGCTGAGATAGAGAAGGGGACACCTAGTAGAGGATGTTGGGAGGACCCACTCTGGTTCAAAGATGCGAGCCAAAAGTAGACTATAGACCGAACATGATGGCCACTCAATACCTCTATTGCAAACTACAACACCCAAAAGGAGAGAGAACAAAAGGGAATGCCCTGCCACAGAGCCAGGGTGGGGTGGTGGGAGTTGGGGTGGGGGTGGTGGGAGGGATACTGGGAACATTGGTGGAGGAGAATGGGCACTGGTGGAGGGATGCAAATGATCACTGTACGACTGAAATGCAAACATTTAAGTTCATAAGTTTGTAACTGTACCTCACGGTGATTCACTAATAAAAAATTTTAAAAAAAGAATGGGGACCTGAGGTTGATCCTTGGGTACTGGGACCCCATTTGGAGCTTCTCCAGAGAATCCCGCCCCCTTGGGCCTACTCCACAGGCCATTCCCTTGGAGCCTACCCCTTAGCCATGGCCCCGCCCCCTTTGTCCCACTCCCTGGCCCCACCCCACTTGGCCCTGCCCTTTAGCCCCGCCCCCTTAGCCTGTGTCCGGGTCCTCACCTCTTTGGCCCTGATCCTGGGGCTCCACCCCTTTGGCCCCGCCCCCTTGCCCCTGCTCCCAGGGCTCCACCCCTTTGGCTCCGTCCTCTTGGCCCCTACCCCTTAGCCCCATGCCTGGGTCTCCTCCCTTGGCCCCACCCACTTGGCCGTGTGCCTTGGCCCTGCCCCTTTGGCCCCGCCCCTTTGCCTCTCCCTCCCCCTCCCCACCACCAAGCATAAAGCCCCCCAGCTGCCTTCACCAGCCCAGACCCGTAGAGAGGCACTTCTGAAAGGGCCAGGAACGCACTCATGGACAGAAAAGTGGAGACCCAGAGAAGAATCAGGCCAAAATGGGCTTACTGGGGACACCCCTGGGCGAAGTTCATGAGGCCAGTGAAGCAGTGCCCGGCATGTGATCTGGGGCGGATTTCTAGTGAAGTAGAGGAAGTCTGGGGTGGGAAGGGATATGTTCAGGGGTTTCAAGCAGGTCCCAGAAATTCTAATGGCAGTAAGAAATCCCCGGGGGTGAGAAGACGTTTCCGTGGGGTGATTTTATGAGGTGCACATGCAGATACTTCACCAGTGACGTCAAGGTATCCTACCCCAGCACTAGGCAACCCAAGAACTCCCTCTTCCGGGTCCGAGATTTGCTTAAAGTCCGCAATCTCAACCCACCCACGGTGAGAGTGGCTGCGGTGGCTGCGTCTTTCCTCATCGGCTCCACCCCCCTCCCATCTACAGACCCGAGCTGGAAAGTTTGGCTGAGTAGGTTGGGAGGAATCTTCGAGCCCCAGGAGAGCAGGACACCCCAGGTGACCCCTCCACACAGACTAGGACCAGGTGGCAGAGGCTCGTGTCTGAGAGACGTGAGCTGGTCTCTGTGCAGCGCCAGGAGAGCTTCCCGACCCCCTCCCTATTCACGAGGTTTGTCGGGGCTTCTTCCAACCAGCTGTCCACAAACAAGGCGGCTCGTGCACACGCTGTCCACTACGGGGAAAAGGAATGGACTCCACCCCCTTTCCCTTTTTCACCCTCTCCTCACGGTCACTTACGCTTCCTGTCCCCGCATGCTCCCCCGAATGTTGGAGCTTCTCTCCGAGGTGGGGCTGGGGAGCTGGGGCAGAGCAGCTCTCTGCAGCCTCGGTGGATCCATCCCGGGACTCCTGTACCAGAGCCCCTGGGTTGGAGAGTGACGTCACGCAGCCCCTGCTCCTTCCAGCCCCCCCATTTATGCTCGGCTTGTCCACAGCCCAGGGGCTGGAAGCCAAGTCCTTGTGAACCCTGGGGTGCTCTGGATGCCCCTGCCTCCCAATTCCCAAGGCAAAGAGCCAGGAGGAGATGGCACCCCACACCCAAGGCCAGTCGGTACGTCCCGACTGGAGGGGTCCTGGGCTTGACCTTTCAGGTCCTTTCCATTGCTTTCTTCTCCAGGGCTTCCCTGCCCTCCTCTGCACCTAACGCTTCCCAGCTGGGGGTCTGCCGGCCCCCTCCCCACGGGCTCCTCCTGTGATGTAGTCTGGGGCGTGTCCAGCTCATGCATGTGTGCGGGATTGCCACCGCCACCCTCGGACCTCCACACAGGCCCATGAACAGGGCTGCCCCCTCCTGAGGAAAAAGGGGGGAGGCTGGTCAGAGAGGGGTGGGGGCGTGACCCTCAGGGAAGCCTGTGCTCACTCCCACCACTCCCTGGTTTGGGAGGAGCCTTGGGGGACCTGGTGCCTTACAAGCAATTGTGCAGTCTGAGTGACTGTGTCCCTTTCTAAGAATCGAGAGGGCTCCCCCTCAAGCTGTAGGACGGGTGCAGAGACAGCCCGGGAGCGGGCAGGGACCCCAGGGTGGGAGTGGGGGCCTGCGTCCTGGCTCGGGTCCCAGCTTCCTAGCGTTCCTTCTGGGACCTTAGACAAACTTTTTATTGGGCTTCTGTTTCCTTTCTGAGGAACTCAGGGGGTAGGGTTACACGGTGGGGGCTCTCCTCCTTGGCCCTGTGCCTTTGGAAATCAGTCCAGAGCTTCCTCAGGGTGCTGAAAATGTGCCATCGGATCCAGCCGTTCCACTTGTAGGTCTCTGTCCAGAGAATACAAAGAAACCAGCCACCGAGGACACCTCTGCATGCACGGCCACTGCTGCACGATGGGCAGCCCTGCGCTGGGAACCACTCCAGTCCCTGGTGGCTGGCCGATGTGTGGACAGCGACCTCTCAGCTCCAAGAGGAAATTCTGCTTTCTATGACCACACGGATGGAGCTAGAGGGAGGGTCATGCTCAGAGAAATACGTCAGAAGGAGAGAAGAAACATATCTGATGACCCTTCTCCTGGGGGCCAGAGAGACACACAGCCCGGGAAGAGAGAAGCCAGCCCCCCGACTGCAGAGATCAGGCTTGTGGGGGCTCTAGAAGGCGAGAAGGCACAAAGGGTGGGGGACCTAGTGGGTGGTGCCCGGGCTGCTGTGGTGTGCCACATCACTTCTGCAGAGGTGTGAGAACAATGAAAATTTGTAGGGATTCAAGGTTTTGCTTTGGAAATTCCAAATGATTTTTTTTTTACCACATCTGGCTATGCTTAGGGCTGACTTCTGGGGCTGCACTCGGGGATCATTCCTGGAGGGCTCAGGGGTACTAATGGGGAGCCAGGGATCAAACCTGGGTTGGCTGCATGCAAAGAAAATATCCTCCCTGCTGCCCTATCTCTCCCCCCACCCCATTAACTCTTTTTTAAAAAATTATTTGTGCTGCTGCTGGTGGGAATGCCGACTGGTTCAGCCCTTCTGGAAAACAATATGGACGATTCTCAAAAAATTAGAAATTGAGCTCCCATTTGACCCAGCAATACCACTGCTGGGAATATATCCCAGAGAGGCAAAAAAGTATAATCGAAATGGCATCTGCACATGTATGTTCATCGCAGCACTGTTTACAATAGCCAGAATCTGGAAAAAACCCGAATGCCCTAGAACGGATGACTGGTTGAGGAAACTTTGGTACATCTATACAATGGAATACTATGCAGCTGTTAGAAAAAAGGAGGTCACAAATTTTTTATTTAAGTGGATCGGCATGAAAAGTTTCATGCTAAGTGAAATGAGTCAGAAAGAGAGAGACAGACATAGAAAGATTGCACTCATCTATGACATATAGAATAACAGAGTGGGAGACTAACACCCAAGAATTGTAGAAACAACTACCAGGAGGTTGACTCCATGGCTAGGAGGCTGGCCTCACATTCTGGGGAAAGGGCAACTCAGAGAAGGGATGACCAACTATAATGTAGTCGAAGGCCATGTGGGAGAAGGGAGTTTCGGGCTGAATGAGGGCTAGAGACTGAGCACAGTGGCCACTCAACACCTTTATTGCAAACCACAATAGCTAATTAGAGGGAGAGAACAGAAGGGAATGCCCTGCCACAGTGACAGGGTGGGGTGGGGGGAGATGGGATTGGGGAGGGTGGGAGGGATGATGGGTTTACTGGTGGTGGAGAATGGGTACTGGTGAAGGGATGGGTTCCCGAACTTTGTATGGGGGAAGCATAAGCACAGATGTGTATAAATCCGTAACTGTACCCTCATGGTGATTCATTAATTAAAAATAAATAAATTTATTAAAAAATTATTTGTGCTGTATCGTTTATTCCACTGTCAATCACTGTCATTCCGTTGCTGATCAGTTTGTTCGAGCAGGCACCAGTAACGTCTCTCATTGAGAGACTTATTGTTACTGTTTTTGGCATATCCAATACGCCACAGGTAGCTTGTCAGGCTCTGCCGTGTGGGTGCAATAGTCTTGGTAGCTTGCTGGGCTCTCCAAGAGGGGCGGAGGAATAGAACATGGGTCAGCTGCATGAAAGGCGAATGCCCAACCGCTGTGCTATCGCTCCACATATCCATTTATTTATTTATTTATTTATTTATTTGCTTTTTGGGTCACACCTGGCGATGCACAGGGGTTACTCCTGGCTCATGCATTCAGGAATTACTCCTGGTGGTGCTTGTGGGACCATATAGGATGCTGGGAATCGAAACTGGGTTGACCGTGTGCAAGGCAAACGCTCTACCCACTGTGTTATTGCTCCAGCCCTGTTTCTCTTTATTTTAAACATCATGGTTTACAAAGTTATTCATTATAATGTTACAGGCATTCAATGTTCCAATCCCAATCCCACCACCACTGTCACCTTCCCTCCACCACTGTCTCCATTTTCTGAACCACTCCTCAAGCCTGCCCCTGTAGCAAGCCTACAATAATTTATAATCCCACCACCCCATTGCCTCCATTTTCCCAACCATCCCTCAAATCTGCTTCCATAGCACAGTAGCACTGTAGCCACTGTTGTCCCATTGTTCATCGATTTGCTCGAGCAGGTACCAGTAATGTCTCCATTGTGAGACTTGTTACTGTTTTTGGCATATCGAATACGCCATGGGTAGCTTGCCAGGCTCTGCCGTGCGGGCGGGATACTCTTGGTAGCTTGCTGGGCTCTCCGAGAGGGACGGAGAAATCGAACCTGGGTCAGCCGCGTGCAAGGCAAACACCCTACCTGCTGTGCTATCACTCCAGTCAACTCACATAGCAAGCCCATAATAATTTATTGTATAATTATTGTTACCACTAAATGGCTAAAAGAATGATCTAAAAATACTCTGTAAAAGAAAACTTGTGAAAA
The DNA here is from genome assembly GCF_027595985.1 of Sorex araneus. Taxonomy (NCBI): domain Eukaryota; kingdom Metazoa; phylum Chordata; class Mammalia; order Eulipotyphla; family Soricidae; genus Sorex; species Sorex araneus. The sequence goes on from NC_073303.1 coordinate 127,462,203, forward strand.
TTGTTGTATCTCACCATGGGGACATTAAGTCCTTATCTGAGGGTTTACTAAGCTGTTGTTGCTGGTTGAGGCTTCTGTGTTCATGTTTTTGTTAGTTGAGTTTTGTTGGTTCCTACATAACATTCTTATCCAATCTGGTGTGCTCCTACAGGGATGTTAGTATTATAGAGTTTGGAGGTGTTGAATGGCAACATTCACCAGAAAAATCTAGAAAATCAGAATATTTAACTGGGCAGTGAGCTTATATGATGGTGGTGGTGGAATGTGGTATGGCTGCGGGGGCTTCTGGAAGTATGGGGAGGTACGGGAAGGTCGCCCACCCCAACTCCAAGAAGGCCTGGAGTTTTCAATGCCCCCCATCACCCCAAATACCTGAAACTTTCAGCAGTTCATCATCTCGGTGGAGCTCAGTTGTAAGGCGCTAGAGTCTGGAGACAGCTGTTGTGTTGGGGTGTGGGGAGAGTGGGCATTTGGCCTGCCCGCCTTGCCCCTGAAGATTGCCTCAGAGGTCATAGCTGGGGACCGGTGTATCTGCATAGGTATGATTTTTGAACATGGATAGACATTTTTATTTAATGAGAGAGACAGACAGAGATATTGGTACTGCAATCTCTCCAGCCATAATCTCACACCATCAAACAGTGGTAAGAAATCCAGTTGCCGAAGTCCAGGTCATCTGGGCTGAAATCACGCTATTATTGATGTGCAAATACTGAACTTTCTGCAGAGCAGCCCCTTTTCTAAGATGGAAGCAGGAACTGCTCCTTCCTCAACTCGGTGGCTGAGGGGCTGGAGTGAATGCAGGAAGCTCCCTGGATTAAAGTACAAAATAAACTAGATTTTTCACAGTGAGCACCCATGTGCTCAAAGGTGCTTGGCTAGGGGTTTTGAGGGATAAAAATATACACGGTTGTATCCCACACAGAGTTGAGTGAGAACCTGTGGTAGTCCCACAGAAAGTGAAAAGATTATTATTATTATTATTTTGCTTTTTGGGTTATACCCAGCGATGCTCAGGGCTTACTCCTGGCTCTACACTCAGGAGTTACTCTTGGTGGTGCTTGGGGGACCATACGGGGGTGCCGGGTATTGAACCTGGGTTGGCTGCGTGCAAGGCAAATGCCCTACCCACTGTACTGTTGCTCTTCCCCCAACAAAAAGATTATTTTCTGCAAAGAAAATGAACAGTTTAGAACAGCTACGCTCTCCAGACCCAGAGGCTGAGAGAGAAGGATCAGAAAATCACCTTCTAGAAAGTGTTGACCTCACACTTGTTTGCTCCTCCCAATGTGGATCTCTTTGCCCTGATGACAAAGGCCCAGGCAGATGTCACGACAAACCACTGCTTGCAGAGCCTGGCTTAGCAAATCCTGCAGAAGCGTAGCTCCTCAGGTCCAGTGACGCAGATGCTGACACAGGACAGAAGAGCATGATGGCAGTGGCTGGTGAAGCGCTGGACACCCTCAGACCGGCCACAGATGGCTGCAGTTTGGTGGACAGGCAGGATGGTGGCTCCCTGTACTTTTTATAGGCACCTGCAGCTTTCCAGAGAGTTTCACGCTGTATTTATCCAGCTTTGTTTCCGAACAGTACAGTCCTTTCCCAGCAGATGGCATAAAACTGAGTGTTGACTTGCCAAGTACATGTGACTCTTAGCTTCTCCCCGGGTTCAAGGACGGGCTACCGGTTGTTGTCCGGGATGATCCCAGAGGCCTTGACAAGCCCCTTCTGAAAGGGCCTTCAGCAAAAAACACAAGGGCAGCTTATGATTCATCCACTTTCTATTCAATCTGGATTCCCTGAACTGATTTTTTGTTCCCTCTGAAACACCACTGAGACTGTCTCCGAAGGTGGCCAAAACGAGATTACTCAGGTGAGAAGCCAGCCTCTGATTTAATGGGCTTCCCTGGGTGTATCTCAGTGCTCCATCTTCGTCCAAGAGAGACTAGGGGACTGCATTTCAGACCATTTACAGACACATTTGAAAAAAATCTGCAGTTAACTGGAGGAAATGTAATGTAAAGAGCTGGGGGTGGGGTGAGACAGGGTGGGGGGAGGTGTGCCTAGATCATCCTAGACCCTAGAGCACAGGGAGGAGAACAGCAGAGAAGGAAAGAAATTGAGGTGGGGGAAGGTGGAGGGAAGAAGGTGAGAATGGGAATAATGGGTGAACAGGCATCGGGTTTTCGGTTATACTGGTGATGTGGGAGAGTGGCATAGCCAGGTACCAAACACACACTTGACAACACTGAAAACATGAGAGCTAGATTACAACCACCAAACCTCAAAATGTGCCTGTTAGTGTGGCAGGTAAAATGGGGTGGGGGGTGGTGGGAGAGAACATGGGGACACTGGTGGTGGAAATTTGACACTGGTGGTGGGATTGGTGTTAAAATGAACTATCAACATCTAAAACCCAACTAAAACCCAACTATCAATATCTTTGTAAATCATAGTTCTTCAAAAATTAAAACAAAAATCTGTCATCACTTTCATCCCATTGCTCATCGATTTGCTCGAGCGGGCACCAGTAATGTCTCCACTGTGAGACTTGTTACTGTTTTTGGCATATCGAATACACCACGGGTAGCTTGCCAGGCTCTGCCCTGGGGGCGAGATACTCTTGGTAGCTTGCCAGGCTCTTCGAGAGGGACCGAAGAATCAAACCCAGGTCGGTCACGTGCAAAGCAAATGCCCTTTTATTCACTAGTTATTTATTTTTAATGTTTCTGATAGTGTTGTAGGCTCTGTGGGTTCAACAAACCCTCCATCCTCATAGGCCTCGCATTCTAGAGAGGCAAGACAGTGGGGTTCCCCATGGTCACGATGGAAATTCAGCTTCCACCCGGGACCCTCGCCCCCCTCCCCAAAAGAGAATGAACCCTCCTTTGACTACATTCCGTCTTATTCCCTACTGCAGCTGGGCAGCTAGTTCTCTCCTCTGCTAGATGCGCGCGCGCACTCAAGGCCCCTCCATCATCCATCCAAACCGCACCTCTGGAGCACTCTGCAAGGAGCCTGGAGCTGGGCAGGTGCATGTGTGTGTGTTTGGTGGCGGTGGGGGACACACTCATCCAGAACCAGCTGTGAACCCTTCCAGCGTACCCCTTATCAGATCACCGCGTGGCAGGAGGGTGTCCACCTCGGCATTCTCTGGGCGTGAAGGAGGTCCAGGGACAAATGCCCCCAGCAGAGGCCTTCAGAGAGAGCTGACCCAGGCCTCTAGTGTTGGGGACACCTGTCATGAGAGAGCATCATCCACCCAAGGTTTAAGGTGAGTGAGGGGGTGATGGGGAAGGCGAGGACCTGGGGCTGCCTTTCTCATGACCTGATCGGACAACATTCCAAGACAGAGTAGAGAGATGGGGGGAGGGGGCGGAGCCGGAGGGGGGGGCGGGGGGAGCGCGCGCAGGTGACTGGTGCGCAGTCGCGGCCGCCCAGCCAATCAGCGCGCGCCGCCCTCCTCGCGCGAAGTGCCGCGGACGCCAGCGGTTGCTATGGCGAGGCGGCTTCGCCGAGAGGAGAGCAACGTGAGTTCGGGCGGGCGCGCAGCCGCTCGCGACGTGGCGGCCGTGAAGCCGCGTCCGCCGCCACCATGAGCGGCCGGAGTCGGGGTCGGAAGTCGGCCCGCGCCAAGGGCCGGGGCAAGGGCCGCAACAGAGGCCGCGCCCGCCCCGCGCCGGCCGCCCCGGCCGCCCGGGCCGCCCCCGCCGCCGCCGCCGCCGACGCCGCCGCCTCCCGCGGGCCCGACGCGCCTCAGAGCCCCGCGCGCGCGGACGGGGAGGTGCCGGGGGCGGGCGCGGACGGCGCGGACGGCGCGGACGCCCGGCGGCCCCTGGACGGAGGCGCGGCGCCGCGGGCCCGGTGCGCGGCCGTCGGGGGCGGCTTCGCGGGCGCCAGGCCCGGCCCGGCCAAGGCCACGAGCCTGGCGGAGCGCATGGTGGCCGACACCGTCTTCGTGGGCACGGCGGGCCTCGTGGGCAGGCCGAAGAACGGCCCCCGCGGGGGCGGCCGGCGGGGCCCCGTGGGCAGGAAGGCGCCCGAGACGCGCGGCGCGGCGGCCGCGAAGCCCCGCAGGGGCGGCCCCGGAGCCCGCGCCCCCGAGGAGAGGCCGGCCGAGCCCCCCGCGCCCGCGCCCGCGCCCGCGCCCGCCCCCGCCGCGGCCCACCACGACGTGAGCACGCTGGAGACGGTGCAGCTGAAGCTGGAGACCATGAGCGCGCAGGCCGACCGCGCCTACCTGCGCCTCTCCCGCAAGTTCGGGCAGCTGCGCCTGCGCCACCTGGAGCGCCGCGACCGCCTCATCCGCGGCATCCCGGGCTTCTGGGGCCAGGCCTTCCAGAACCACCCGCAGCTCGCCGCCTTCCTCGGCCGCCGCGACCGCGAGCTGCTCGGCTACCTCAGCAGCCTGGAGGTGGAGGAGCTGGGCCTGGCGCGCCTGGGCTACAAGATCAAGTTCCACTTCGGGAGCAACCCCTTCTTCCAGAACAAGGTGCTCATCAAGGAGTACGGGTGCGGGCCCTCGGGCCACGTGGTGTCCCGCACCACGCCCATCCAGTGGCTGCCCGGCCACGACCCGCAGGCCCTCCTGCAGGGCGGCCCCGAGGGCGGCGAAAGTGGCCGGGGCTTCTTCGGCTGGTTTGCCAACCACAGCCCCGTCGAGTCCGACAAGATCGTGGAGATCATCAACGAGGAACTGTGGCCCAATCCCCTGCCGTACTACCTGAGGGGCGAAGCGGCCCGGGCCGAGGGCAAGGAGGATAAGGAGGGGGAGCAGGACCCAGCCAAGCAGCCTGCCGACCCCCCGCCCCTGCCCGGGCCCGATGCTGCCAACTGATGTTGCACACGTTTTTCTACCTCCTGCTGCTTCTGTGCCTGGCCGACCGGCCGTGTCCGGTGGCCGCCGTTTCTACCCGTTGACCGTTCTTGCACTGTGTGCCCCACCCCTGTGACCTCACTCCGGAGGACGTGGCATGCACAGCCATGTGCTCCTGGAGCCTCCCTGTGGCCTTCGTGCTCTGACGCGAGCATCCCACTTGATGTGAATTGCTGTTTTGTGTATTGAGTGCCTGCTGCCCTTGTGTGCTGCTGCCTTTTTCTCCGTTGCCAGCTGCCACCCACCTCTGCCACCCGTTGTGGACACTCCCTCTCTGAGGACCTGCCCAGCCTCGGACTTGGCTCCTTGAGGGCCAGTGACCCGTTGGCCTTTGTGTTCCTGCCTGCCCTCTGTGCCACAGTGTCTGGCCACCAGTGCCAAATCGAAGCCTGACACAGGATATTAACCACTTCCCAGAACTGATCATTCTGGGACCCAGGGGCCATCATCTATGGCGGCCCCTTATTGGACCTCTGCTGCTAAGCCCTGTGACCAGTTGTGGGACATGAAACACGATGGTGCCTGAGACCTTGGCGAGAACAGGGTGATGGGTGAGCAGCGTTCTCTGTGGTCTTCAGTCTTTGCCTGCCTTTGAGCCCATCTGCTGCTCGTGATCTGCCTTCTTCCAGGACTGCAACAGGCCACTGGGTTTGTCTCGGTGGCTCTTGGCCCCCATTGGCTTCCTGATCCCCGAGAACCTCAGGGCCTGCCTGTGGTCCCCAAAGCCCTCTACTGTTTGAGACTTGCAACCCCCCTCCTGTCCATCTGGAATCTCGCTGGCCGCTGGCCTGATGGATAGGCAGGCGGGTTGTGCCCCCATGGATACCGTCAGCTCTCTGTCCACTCAAGTGCCACCTCCTCACACTACCCGAGTGGCGTCGCTGGAGTGCCGTGGAAAGGTAATTCCTGCCGTGGGTCTGCTGGCCCTGGGAAATCCAGATGATTCTGCCCATCCCCGTTCCCCAAGCCTGGGGGATACAGCCCCACCTCAGTCCTCCTTCCCGCCGCCCTTCCTCCTGCAGGCCTCCTTCCTCCCCTCCAGGGCTTCTCCCTCTAGTCAGGGGACTTGCCCTGGGGACTTGCCCTGTCCACGCTGGACTCTGGGAGGAGAGAGGACACCAGTGGTTGAGTGGGTCTGAGTTCAAGCCCATCATGAGTCCTGGGTGGGAAGTTGGTTCTGTTTGCTGGCATTTTGTTCTGAGGTTCTGGAGACTGGGAGGCTAATCCACACACCCAGTCCCACATGCTGGCAGTTGTAATGCCCACTTTCCCTGCTGTCTCCACACTCACGGAGCCATGGCAGGGTCTTTAGTCTCCAGCCTGGGGATCCCCAGACTCTCCTGAGGCATGGGCGGATGTGGGAGGCTGGGAAGCTGAGCTGGGTCACTGTCCTCTTCTCCTCCCCCACCGTATTTCCTCAAGCCTTTCCTCCCCTTCATCTCTTCCCCTCCCATCCCCCACATTCTGTGTCCCTGAGGGCCTCCAGAGGCCTGGACTCTGGAGAGGTGTGCTCAGGTGCTCTCAGTGGGGAGATTGGAGTCTAGTGGTGGGGAGGGGCCTGAAAGGGAGGACTTCTTCCAACTGGGCACCCCAAATTGGGCCTGGCCTGGCTCAGGGACCCAGGTCTGAACCTGGCAGAGCCTACCCGGTCCTTCTCTTTCATTGCAGGTTGGCCCTTTGTGACCCCGTGTACATGGACAGTGGCTGCTGCACACTACCAGTACCTCAGTATCCTTCCTCCACGCCTGCTTGTGCCTAATGGAACATAGAGCTGTACGGGTCTGTTTTTGAATTGCTCTTGACGTCTTGCTCTTTCTTACAAACATTCCACACATGCACAGGAGTAGAGAGGATGATCCCCACTCCCAGTGATGTGTGCCTTTCACACAGCGACACAGATCTTCAGTTATGACCACTCTGGCTTCATCTGGACTCCGCTCTCCCACCTGCGCTGTCTAGGAGGCGAGGTGCCCCTGTGGGGGCTGGGAGCCCTGTCATTCTTCTGTGATAGGAATCTGCACTGACCTCCGAGCGGATCTTTGGAGTGATGAACGTCTCCGAGCCCAGCATGCATTCTCCGGGAGAAGCGACAGCACTCTGGGAGGCTGCTCCCTGATTCAGACAATCAGGTGCTGCTTGGAATCCTTCAGCAGAAGCTCCGTCCTCTTTCCCGGGGACGGCAGGGCCCGGTGGCGGCGGGGAAGCATTAGTGCCGACCTTCATCGCGTAGTAGAGATCTGGTCCAAGAAGTCTAATTTGAAAATTGTTGCTGTGTTCTGTGAAAATAGCTGCCCCCAAATCATCAGTAACCAGTTGTCTTACGTGGTCATGACCTGATAATAATGCAATTACTTCTGTGTTCCTCAATGGTACAAATAGTTATAAGTTTGTGTGCATAATATAAAAATAAAAGTTTGTATCTTTGTTATATATTCTGACTCAAAAAAGAATTGGGAGGCAAAGCAGAGGGCTTAGTTGAGGGGTGTGTCATTGGTCTCTATGAGGGGTTTGGAGTTTTGGGTGTTACTGGCTTTGTAGAAAGCACATTTGGGTTCCCAAAAATTCTCCAGAGTATGAGACTGCTTCTGACAAGCTTTCCAGGTGAACATATTTGGCACAGGGTGCTTCTCAAATTTTAGGATTCCTCAGACTTGTGGGGAATCCTGTTAAAATAGGCATTCCTGGGGCTGGAGCAGTAGCACAGCGGGGAGGGCGTTTGCCTTGCACTCGGCCAACCCGGGTTCGATTCCCAGCACCCCATATGGTCCCCTGAGCACTGCCAGGGGTAATTCCTGAGTGCAGAGCCAGGAGTAACCCCTGTGCATCGCCAGGTGTGACCCAAAAAGCAAAAAAAAGAAAAATAGGCATTCCTTAGTGGGTAGTCTGGGGGAAACCCAAGGTCTCGTGTTTTCTGGCAGAGGATTGGGAGAGGCTGGGGTTGTTGGTTTGCAACAACCTGCAAACTGCATCTGAAGTAGAAAAGAAAGTGACCTTCAAGTCCTTTGGAGCTAGAGAAGCACTGCTTATCCCTGCTTGCACTTTAGAATCATCTGGAAGCTTCCAGAACAAGACTGTAGAGCTCCACAGAGTGCCAACCCAGAAAGGGGGAGGAGCTTATGTAGCATAGTCTTTGAAAGGTTTACCAGAGGCTTCTGGGGTCTAGTGGGGAGCGGAGAACTTGAGTCTCAGGCTCTTCACATTTCCGTGGTTAGAAATCTTGAGGCCGCACCACTCAGCTCTGCCAGAGAATTTAGCTCTGGAAGAGAAAGTTGTGGTGGTTTCTGTTGTGCATGGTTTAAGTCTGGTTTGAATCCTGCAGTGTGGAGCCATATATTGAAGAAAGACCTCAACCCACTGACAGCAGTGGCCTCTGGGCTTGCTGGTTGCTACTGTTCTGAGTGGGAAGCTGAGGTCAGGGTTCCCCCAATGACCCTCCTGAGCTCTGGGGTGACAGGGAGGGGGCATCTCTTCCTTGTAGGCCTTTTTCTCCTCTTGGCCAAGGCCACATACCTTGTGGGACCAGTGACCACTCCCAGCCCTTGTGTAACACTGACTCCACTGTCACTTTCAGAGGGGCTCAGATGAGGAATTGGGGGACCACACTGTGGCTCAGAACTGACATTATCCACTTGCTACCCTTCGTGCCCAAGGGCTAAAGTCAACACTGAAATCACTCACTGATAGTCATAAAGTGATTGGTTTGAAGCCAAATTCTAAGAGTTTTATGAAGTTCACAGAGGTCAACCCCATAGACTCCTGGTCTGAACCCAATAAACTTGTCTATTCATTCTCAAAACAAACAGACCCAAACCCCCAAAACTAAATTCCTAAGATTTTTCACAACCTCCACATTTAGTGATGTGACCCTCACCTGGGATAGCCACCCCAGTTAGGAAGTCAGGCTTGATAGGATTCAAAGTGTCCAAGGACCCTGACCCATGTCGTAGCATTACCACCCGTCTGCCTCTCTCCTTCCCCTTTGGCATTGTCATTTGCATAATCCGAGACCAAGGGTTTGCCCACATCTATATCTTCCCCCCACTTCTCATACTGTTCTTTAAAGTGCAGATGAAGGACACCAGCTATCTGATCTTCCTCTGACTCCTTTCACATAATACGTCCAGTCCTATCCACGTTGCAGAGAACTGCGATTTCATCCTTTGTGTAGTATTCCATTGTATGTATAGACCATGACTTCTTTAGCTATCCTTCTGTCATTGGATATTTGAATCAAAACCCCACACTTAATATTTCTTTTTGGTTTCTGAGCCACACTGGACAGTTCTCAGTACCTCTGCCTGGTTCTGTGTGTCACTCTTGGGCAGTGCCATACTAAGGATGGTACTGAGATGGACCACATACAAGGCAGATGCCTTACTCTTTGCACTCTCCCTCTGACCCATGAACCTACACTTTTTAAAAAAATTGAATCACCGTGAGATAGTTACAAGCTTTCATGTTTGAGTTTACAATGATCAAACACCTGTCCCTCCCCCAGTGCATATTCTCCATCACCAATGTCCCCAGTATACCAACCTCCCCGTTTCCAACCCCTTCCCCTGCCTCCATGGCAGACAGTTTCCCCCATACTCTCTCTGCTTTGGAGCATTATGGTTTGCAATACAGATACTGAGAGGCTATCATGTTTGGTCCTTTATCTACTTTCAGCACACATCTCCCACCCTGAACGATCCCTCCAACCATCATTATCTTAGTGATCCCTTCTCTATTCCAGCTTCCTTTTCCCCAGCTCATAAAACAGACTTCCAACTATGGGGCAATATTCCTGGCCCTTGTCTCTACTGTCCTTGGGTGGCAGTCTCATGTTATTTTATATACCACAAATGAGTGCAGTCCTTCTATGTCTGTCCCTCTCTTTCTGACTCATTTCACTTACCATGATACTCTCCATGTCCATCCACTTATAAGCAAATTTCATGACTTCATCTCTCCTAACAGCTGCATAGTATTCCATTGTGTAGATTTCCCAGTTTCTTTAACCAGTCATCTGTTCTCGGGCACTTGGGTTGTTTCCAGATTCTTGCTCTTGTGAACAGTGCTACAATGAACATACAGGTGCAGATGTCATTTCTACTGTGCGTTTTTGCACCCTTGGAATGTATTCTCAAAAGTGGTATTGCAGGGTCATATGGAAGTTCAATTTCTAGTTTTTAAAGGAATGTCCATATTGTTTTCCAAAAAAGGCTGGACCAGCTGGCATTCCCACCAACAGTGAAAGAACATCTCCTTTTCTCCACATCCATGCCAGCACTGGTTGCTTTTGTTCTTTTGAATGTGTGCCAGTCTCTGTGGTGTGAGATGATATCTCATTGTTGTTTTGATTTGCATCTCCCTGATTAGCGATGTGGAGAATTTTTCATGTGCCTTTTGGCCATTTGTATTTCTTTTTTTGAGGAAATTTTTGTTCATTTCTTCTCCCCATTTTTGGATGGGAATCCATACTCTTGACCTGTCACCCACAAGTCGTGAGTGAAACAGGTGAGTCTAAAGTTAGAGGAATGTGTTCTCACTTCCTCCTGCCCTGTTGTTGAGACTGACCCCCACGCCAGGATTCCCCCACAGAAGCAGCTGCTATGTGCCCAGCTGAGCTTTGGTGAGACAGACCCTAGCTGCCCTCATGCTGCCGGGTGGGGACAGAAGACGGAAGAGGTGGATTATAGATGGGTGGAGCAGCTCCCCACCTGGGGGCTGGTTGCCTGAGCTATGCAGCTCTGTGACTATGGCTTCCAAGAAGAGCCACGACTCCTATGCTGAGAGTTTTCCTCTTGGTGCCCCCGAGGCTGACTGGAAGCGTGCTGAGGATGGGAAGGACCTGGAGTCAGCTTCGTGTCCAGGCTGGAGCATCTGGGATGGCCCCCTGGGAAAGACTCACAGCCTATTTCTGGTTGTGCACTTGCTTCTTTGAGGCCCATGCCGTGGAGTCCCCCTTTCTCAGCCCCAGCCCCCTTCTTGGCAGTTTCTTGGAGAGCCCCAACAGAATGAGAGATACTTGTCGCTCCCCTGCGGCCATCTGTGTTCCAGGGTTAGTGGTCCATGGAATATTCAGTACAGCATGTACAAGGATGCTGTGGAAGCTGTCCAGGTGTGTGGTGGCACTTTCCTCTATGAGGCTGGGGGCAGTGACTTGGTGGGGGCGGGGACCCCAGGCGTTCCTTGGTGGATCGCAGTGCACCTGAACTGCCTCCGCCCAGCTAGCAGCCATCCTGGAGGAAATTTGCCCGAAGGGGTCATCTCACTGGGGGTTGCCCAGTAGTGACTTTGGAAAGCTGTGGGCCTTGGGCACGTATGGCTATTTCTGTCCTGCCCACCAGGACAAGAACTCTGCCCAGCTCTGCAGTGACTCTGCTTTCCTGCATTCTCTGCTTTCCAGCTGGCCTCACTCCTGTCGGGCCACTCAGGCAGAAGGCATGTTACCCTCCCTTCTTCTCCTGTCTGTAGAGTTGAGGTGCTCTGGGGTCTGCCACAGTGTCTGTGACACGTGTCTTTTGGAGCTGCCTTGGGGCCTGGCCTCCCTCTTCCCAGAGCTCCTGTCCTCTTCCTGATTTTCTCCTGCTTTCCTTGCTGCAGGGGTGAGGGGTTCTACCAAGTGAACCTCTTCTGCTTAGCAGACTCCACTTTGCTCCTCCCCCAGGTGCTCACTGGGCCTCAAGCTTGGTGGTCCCAGGCTCAGTTGGTGGTCTGCCCTGCACCATAGTGGTCGCCTTGGAGCCTGACTTTAGTTCACAGACAGATCCAGCCTCCAGGCTTCAAGTCTACCAGCAAGCAGTGGGTTCACCTAAGGGGATCCCTAAAGTTCAGGTTTCTAACTGAGCAGATGGTGGCACATTAAGTAGGTAAGAAGGGAGCACGCCAAGGTCCCCTAAGATTGCCATAGATGCCAAGGGCAGCATGGAAGGCAGTGGAGATGGGGCTACCTTCCAGGAAAAGGGAGCGGGGCTGGGCCAGTGGGTGAAATGGGGGCACTGGGAGCTACGGACAGCCTGGATGAATGAGGGGCTCTTCACACCCTGGCACACAGAGTATGTGATTGTGTGAATGAGTGTGTAAGTACATGTGTGACTATGTGGGTGTGAGTGTGTGTCACTGTCAATGTGTACATGAGAATGTGTGGCTGAGTATGAGTGTGTGTGAGTGTATGAATCTGTGTATGTGTGTGAGTGATCGTGTATGGTGAGTGTTAGTATGAGTGACCATGAGTGATCATGAGTATGAGTATGTGCGAGTGTGTATGTCTGTACGTGACACATATATGACTATGAGTTAGTAATGTGTTTGTGAGTGTGTGACAAATGTGTGTATCTAAGAGTTGTGCAAATGCATATGTACAAGTATGTGTATAAATGCATGTGAGTGTAAGGGTGATGACTGTGTTACATGAGTGTGGGTGAGTACATGTGCGTGTGTGTGTTCATTTGGGGGGGATGTTAGGGTTCTCAGTTGCCTGCTGCTGACCCCAGGCATGAGGGCACTCCCTAGGCCCCAGTGCCCACCCAGAAATTGGTGGCACATTACAAAGGCTCCTGTATATGAGTGGCTCGTAGGGAACACAGACCATAAGGCCTGCATTGGCTCAGAAAGAGGACCCCTGCCCACTCAACTAGCACCCCAGCAGATAGGGGCAGAGAGGCTTGGTCACAGAAGTCCTAGCTCAGCAGAAGGAACATGTGGATGCCCCCAGCCTGAGCTGTTCTTGGCACTCAGCTCCCATGCAGCAGCCAGCCCTACCGTCGATGGCCTGACACAAGGAGGCAGGAGAAATCTGTTTTCTGGACATGTTGCTTATGGGGTACAGCCTCCTGCACCTTTATCATGCTGTCGGGGAGTGGCTGTGTGCCAGACCCAGACAGCTGCATCCGTTTCAAGCATGTTCTCAAACAGCGTCCACGTGGGACAGAGAGAGGGGCCCACAGGGACGAACAGCTCCCATCTCTCTTTTATCAGGGAGGAAAAGGATTTTGGAATTCTCTGTGGACTGTTCTTTACATTGAATATCTTTGACCTGAAATGAGTTATATTTTATACCTATCTGTCTATCCATCCATGTACATGTTTGTCCATCCATATATATGATGATTCATGTATCCGTCCATCCATCCATGTATCCATCTGCCCATCCATCGAGCCACCCATCTATCCATCCATCCCTGGATCCATATATCTGTCCATCCATGTAGCCATCCATCCATCCTACCATCCATTTATCCATCCAAATCCATGTATGCACCCACCCATCCATTCATCTATCCTCCCATCCATCCATCCATCCATCCATTCATATATCCATCAATTTGTCCATCCATTCATTTATATATTCATTCATCTACCTATCTATTGATCAATCCATCCATCTGTTCACCCATGCATGCATGCATCCATCCATCCATCCATCTGCCCATCCATCCATCCGTCCATCCATCCACCCATCCATCTGTCATCCATCCACTTATATATTCATTCATTTATCTGTTCATTCATCCATCCATCTGTCCATCCGTTCATCCACCCACTCACCTATCTCCCCCTTAGACCAATTACTGCAAAGGAGACTATGTACGCTATGACTGAGAGATCAGCCAAGACTTCACTTGTATCACTTGCCATCCTGTTGCTCTTCAGTTTGCTCAAGCGGGCGCCAGTAGCATCTCCATTCATCCCTGTCGCATGCTAGTGTAGCACAATGGTATCTCTCACTCCAGTAACACACAGAGGTTTGACGAAGAAGATGAACAAGACCATCTCTTAGGTGGGTGGCCACACAGTCATTTGACATCCAGTGGAATCCAGTCAGTAACAGCTCTAGTCCAGTGGTTGTCTCTGAATCGCATTACTTGTCCAGCCCATCTAATTTTTGACGCCTTGGCAAACAAGACAGCATCCCTGATTCTTGATCATTGACGGAGGTTGGAACTCTGGATTCCTTCTCTCACTTGAGTGAAATGTGATATTCTAAGCATAGCTCTTTTCATAAGTCTTTGGGATACCTGAATATCGTTCTCATCCTATTTTCATAGGGTCCAGGTATCTGAGGTGTATGTTAGTGCAAGAAGAACGGTGGAGTTGAAAAGATGTGCTTGGAACCGGAGGTTCTTTATCCTCTTAAACACTTCTTTGACGCTCTTGAAGGCGTTCCACACTGCTCTCTTCCTCCTGCACAGTTCTGGCGCCAAGTCATTCCTCATGTTGAGTTCTCAATCCCGGGTACACATAGCTGCCGCATTCAGAGATGTTCATTCCTTTGAGAGCAAATGAAACGTCAGGGACTAATTCGTTTCTCATGAACATTGTTTTGGTGAGATTCAGCTACAGTCCGACCTTTCCACACTAGCTGTCGAAGTTGGCCAGCATTTGTGTCACTTGGCTAATGTTTGGTGTTATGAGAACGATGTCATCAGCGAAGTGGAGGTGGTGTAGTTGCCAACCGTCTATCTTCATTCCCATTCCTTCTCATTCCAGTCATCGCATGACGTTCTCAAGGGTGGCACTGAAGAGTTTCAGTGAAATGGTATCACCCTGCCGAACCCCTCTCTCTTTTTTTATTTTTTAAATTTTATTGAATCACCGTGAGATAGATACAAGCTTTCATGTTTGGGTTACAATCACACAATGATCAAACACCCATCCCTCCACCAGTGCACATTCCCTACCACCAATATCCCTGGCATACCCACCATTTCCCACCCTCCCCCTGCCTCCATGGCAGACAATATTCCCCATACTCTCTTTCTACTTTTGGGCATTATGGCTTGCAACACAGACACTGAGAAGTCATCATGTTTGTTCTACTATCTACTCTTGGCATGCATCTCCCATCCCAACTGGTTCCTCCAGCCATCATTTTCTTAGTGATCCCTTCTCTATTCCATCTGCTTTCTCCCCTCCACTCATGAAACAGTCTTCCAGCATTGGGGCAATCCTCCTGGCCCTTGTATCTACTGTCCTTGGGTGTCAGCCTCATGTGATGTTATTCTATACTCCACAAATGAGTACAGTCCTTCTATGTCTGTCCCTCTCTTTCTGACTCATTTCACTTAGCATGATACTCTCCATGTCTATCCATTTATAAGCAAATTTCATGACTTCATCTCTCCTAACAGCTGCATAGTATTCCATTGTGTAGATGTACCAAAGTTTCTTTAACCAGTCATCTGTTTTAGGGCACTCAGGTTGTTTCCATATTTTGGCTATTGTGAACAATGCTGCAATGAATATATAGGTATAGATATCATTTCTACTGTGCTTTTTTGCACCCTCGGGATATATTCCCTGAAGTGGTATTGCGGGGTCATATGGAAGCTCAATCTCTAGTTTTTGAAGGACTGTCCATATTGTTTTCCAGAAAGGCTGGACCAGTCGACATTCTTACCAACAGTGAAAGAGCGTCCCTTTTTCCCCACATACACGCCAGCACTGGTTGCTTTTGTTCTTTTGAATGTGTGCCAGTCTCTGTGGTGTGAGATGATATCTCATGGCTGTTTTGACTTGTATCTCCCTGAAGACTAGCGATGTGGAGCATTTTTTCATGTGCCTTTTGGCCATTTGTATTTCTTTTTTGAGGAAATTTTTGTTCATTTCTTCTCCCCATTTTTTGATGGGGTTGGAGGTTTTTTCTTTTGTTTTCTTTCCTCCCTCTGGAGGTTTTTTCTTATACAGTTCTAGTAGTGTCTTGTATATCCTGGATATAAATCGCTTATCAGATGGATTTTGGTATACTCATCCTTTCCCACCCTCCCCCTGCCTCCATGGCAGACAATATTCCCCATACTCACTCTCTACTTTTTGGCATTATAGCTTGCAACACAGACACTGAGAGGTCATCATGTTTGGTCCATTATCTACTTTAGGCATGCATCTCCCATCCCGACTGATTCCTCCAGCCATCATTTTCTTAGTGATCCCTTCTCTATTCCATCTGCCTTCTCCCCTCCACTCATCAAGCAGGCTTCCAGCATTGGGGCAATCCTCCTGGCCCTTGTATCTACTGTCCTTGGGTTTCAGCCTCATGTGATGCTATTCTATACTCCACAAATGAGTGCAGTCCTTCTATGTCTGTCTCTCTCTTTCTGAACTCATTTCACTTAGCATGATACTTTCCATGTCTATCCATTTATAAGCAAATTTTATGACTTCACCTCTCCTAACAGCTGCATAGTATTCCATTGTGTAGATGTACCAAAGTTTCTTTAACCAGTCATCTGTTTTAGGGCACTCACGAACCCCTCTCTTTATGTTGATGATCACTTCCTTGTAGAATGGTGAGATCTTGGTTGTGAATCTGTAATACAGCTCACAGAGGTTCTTGATGTACTGAGTTTGAACACCCTGTTTGGATAGTGCTTTGATGACTGCTTCAGTCTCAACAGAAACGAAGGCATTCTTTAAACTGATGAACATTAGACAGAGTGGCATCTTGAACTCTTGTGAAACCTCAATGAGCTTGGTCACTGTGTAGATATGGTCGATCTTGCTGAATCCTTTTCGGAACCCGGTTTGCTCGCATGGTTGTCCTTTGTCTAGTGTTCTGCCTATTCTATTCAGGATGACTCGAGTGAACAACTTGTAGACGACGGACAACAGGCAGATTGGGCGATAGTTGTGAATGTCATGGATGTCTCCCTTCTTGTACAACAGGACAGTCCTGCTGGTTTTCCATTGGGACAGAACTTTGCATATGGACAGGTAGCGTGTGAAGAGCTGAGCCAGTATATTGACGAGTACTGGCAGCAGTACTTCAGGTGTTTGGGTCTGACCTCGTCCTTACTGACGAAATGACATGTCAGATTTTGGAAGGGAGGATGTTGGGAACGAAATATTCATCCTGTGGAATTTTGTATGTGGGCAGGTGGATGTGGCTGTCAAAGAGATCCAAGTAGAAGTCGTGAATAATCCTCTCCGTTGCCCTTCTGGAAGATGTGATAGATCTATCAGGACATCGGAGGGCAGTTGGCGAAGGACAGGCGAGTGTTGTGAATACTTTTCCCAGCTTCTGCTGCATCAGCCAACGCTGCTGCTCTTCTCTCTTTGAGGTTTTCCTTTATTGCTTCTCTGCACAGCTTTGTGAGTTTGGATGTTAGCTTGTGATTACCTGAGGCTCATGCCAAACCACACTGTCGAATGAGCTCGAGAGTTTCCGAAGACAGGCATCTGTTTGTGGCTTTCTCAATCCTGGCATTCCTTGCACAGTCTTGGAGGTGCTGAACCAGTCGATCGTATTCCTCGTCAGTGTTGTCAATGACGGCATCTTCCCAAGTTGGTGCAATAGTGCCAAAGAGCTCCCTGTTGGTGGTCATTCTGGGAGTTCTCTTCTTAAATTTAAACTTTGCAGTCCTTTCTCCCCGCTCTGTGAAGTAGAATTTTGCACAAAGGAGACGGTGGTTCGATCCTGTTTGGAATTTTGGGACAACAGCGACATCGGTCAGGCAAAACCTTCGATTGAATATGATGTGGTCAATTTCGTTGTGGAACTGTCCATCGGGAGACTCCCATATCCAATGTTTAGATTCGGCCTTATGGAAGTGTGAGTTACATGGATTATCTTGGTTGATATGATGAACGAAGACAGTCTCCCACCCTGTTTGTTCCGTTCTAGGCCATGGGTCCCAATGTGGAGTTCTTCAGGAGACCTTCTCTGTCCTATCTTGGCATTAAAATCACCGATAATGATCTTGTAGAAGATGTGGTCTCCTTCGCATGGGTAGTCTCGGGCCAGGGGTGATACCGGCACGCACTCCACTGAGATTCGACCCGAGTGGCCACACTTTTGTGCGGCCACTCTGCTGCTGATCGACTACGATCTGGTGGCCAGCTAGACTACTTTTGGTCCCAGCAACTGCTTGCAGCCATGTCTCTAGACTGTGAACTAAGCCATTGCCCCATGCTGCCCCAGGAAGGAAAATGATGCAATTTCTAACATAAATCTCTCTGGAATTAATTACTAAAATACTAAAATACAGAAATCCTAAACCGCGCAGCCGCTATCGAGGCCACACAACTTCATATCTCATCATTCTCAACAATGGAAAACTTGTTCAAATGCTTCCTTGTCAGTAGGGCTGTTTTTTTTGGGGGGGGGAAACTCCAACAACAATAGTGAGTTTTGTGTTGAACTATGGAATATAATCAAGGTAAAGAGAAAATGAAGTGAAATTTATCAGCTATGCAGGCGGGGGTGGGGGGTGGGGGTGGGAGGCATACTGGGGTTTTTGGTGGTGGAATATGGGCACTGGCGAAGGGACGGGTGTTCGAGCATTGTATAACTGAGACAAAAGCCTGAGAACTTTGTAACTTTCCACATGGTGATTCAATAAAATAAATAATTTTAAAAAAGGTGTGGTATTCTTTATAGAACTTCTCCAGCTCCATGTAGAACTTTTCAACTTCTTCTTCATCGTAGTTGGATGTTGGTGCATAGACAACGAAGATAGAAACTGCCGGCAGTGAGCCACATCTATTCAAGCATAATCATCCGATTTGGGTTGTTAGGCAATCAAACAAATCAATGTTCATGGCCAAGTTCATGTTAACAAGGACATCGACACCACCAATGCCTCTGTTGTCGCATGTTCCAAGGAACAGTTCTTCTCCAATGTTTAAAATGGAGTGATGTGATTGATGCCTTCTCATTTTGATCAGATCAATGATGTCATACTTGATCTTCTGCACCATAACTAGTCCCCAATATGGGGCAGAAGGGATCCCAACACCAGCCAGAAGTCCTTTAGGGTTCTGGATGCCCCCCCCCCAAGTCAGATGGAGTGCATTGAAGAGTCAAGGGTACTTGCTGTTTAGTCCGTGACTAACAGTAAGATCACCACAGTCTCTGATCGAGGGCTTCAGCAAGGCACCATGGTGGACTGAAAGAAGCACAGGGGGCTAAAGCTATAGTAGAGTGAGTAGGGCATTTTCTTTGCACATGGCCAATCCTGGTTTGATACAGCATCCCAGATGGTTCCGAAAAATTTCCTGAGGAATTACCATCAGCAGTAACCCCTGAGCACCTCTGATTGTGACTCCAAAAGCCAAAAAAAAAAAAAAGAGAAAGAAATGCAGGAAAAGGGCTTTCATATGCTTTATTATCAGCATGAGGAAGGACTCCATACATCATGTACACAGTTAATTGAAGGCATGAAAGAAACATTTCATGAAAGCTCACAGATGATCAAATGGTCTCCCACACAGAGGGTGCCTCGCACTTTTTCTAGAGGAAAAAAAACTTTCCTCTAGAAAGTCTTTTGTGAGTTTCCCTGTCTGATTCTTGATTGAACAGAAACACTTCATTTTTAAAATTATTTTTTAAATAAATGTATTTATTGAGTCACCGTGAGAACAATTACAAAGCTTTCGGGTTTAAGTTTTTGTCGTACAATGATCAAACACCCATCCCTTCACCAGTGCACATTTTCCACCACCAAAAACCCCAGTATACTCTCCATCCCACCCCCTCACCCTACCTGTGTGGCAGATAATTTCCACATTACTCTCTCCCTACTATGATTATGTTCAGTATTTTGACACCAGTCCCACCATTATTATTTGGAATTTTCCCTCAATGCTCAGACCTGCCGAAAAGACAACATTAGACCATGTGTTTTCTATTGCTGATTATGAATAGCATATGATGTTGCATGGCCGTGATGCTGCATGATCTTGGAATTCTGAAATTTTAATAATTAAGTCTGGAGATATTTCTGCCAAATGCTGCTGGATCCCGAGATTCATTTGTGTGTCTCTGGGATCATGATTGTTAAGGAGCTTAAGAAGCAGCTGGAGGGGCCGTCCGTAGGTGGCATCTCAGGGTCTCCTCAGGGCAGGAGAGGAGAAGGAGCAGCTCCACCCCATCCCATGAAGCCCCACGTGTCTTGTCACTGCTGGCCCATTCCTGACTGTCCAAAGGGCTCTGGAAGATGGTAGCCACTGGGCGGCCAGGGGGAATAGGTGGAGGTACAACACCTTTTCCCACCTGGGGTGGCCTGATGCTGGTCGCCGAATGTAAAGTCCATACGCATTTAGAACAGAAACACTTTAAAATCTTCAACCAGCAGAATTTTTTTCTTCTCTTTTTGTAATGGTGAAAAAAATTACGTGTATATTTAACACAATACATTCAAAGCATCTCACTCTGCATGTGAGTAATTTGAGTTAAGGGAAGAGTCCTCTTAGATTGAAAAGTGTCCCGCTTCTATTCTTACCTTCTGCATGTGCCACAGTCTGTGTAGCCCTTCTCTTGAACTTGGATGTGACCTCTGACCCCTGTGGCTCTCCTGATCCTCCACCATTGATGCTCCAGATCCCGCCAGGATGAGTCTTTCCTGCCCTCCTGGCCCCAGAAGTTCCTGCTGGGAGGACCATGGTCAGGTGAAGCCAGGAGGTCTAGCAAGGCTGGTGGATGCTGCTGACCAATGACGAGGTCCCATCAGGAACTGGGGACACAGCCTGGGAGGGTGGGGATTATGTTGTGTGGTTTCCTGGGGGCCTCACACACAATTTTCCAAGTTTCTTTGGACCTGTCATCCCTCTTTCTAGGCCAGGGCCTACTCCGCACCCCTGTAAACTCCCACTCTGGTGTGTCCATGGCCTTAGCCCACCTTGTTCCCTCCACTTGGGAATTATGTGTCCTTGGGGATGGCAACAGATGGAAGGTGGCAGGGAGTCACATGGGCCAGGGAAATCTCCCGGCACTGAGGGGTGCTGGATGCTCTGAGTCCTGGGGGCTCAGAGAGGAACAGGAAGTGGATGCGCTGAATTCTGCTGAACTTTGTGGCTGAAATTTTTCTCTACAAGTGTCGCACACAGACCTCACTTGGGGCTTGGGTCCAGGATGCGCCTAGGTGCTGTCCCTTCCCTGTGGAGAAGCAGGACACTGCCTGTTCTGGATACCGAGAGAGAGGAGGTGCAGAAGTCCAGAGTGTCGTGATAGTGATTTGGGGTCTCAGAGAACTCTGCATCTGGGGTTTCACAACCATTTTGGTTCTCTGGACAAGGAACTGCACAAGCCCTGTGACTCAGGCATGGCTGGCTGCCTGCGGGGAGCAGATGGGAACTGCTGATCTGGAAAAGCAATGTGCCCCGATTTTATGAGCTGAAGTTTGTAGTATGGGGCTGCACCCACAGTTTTCCCAGGATGGGATGCCTGGAGGTGAGGGACAAGTGAACAGTTTACTTTGATTCAAGATAATAAAGTCTTTCAACAAGAACTCATAAATGCCACATTTCTATTAGGATGCGGTCCAGCTGCTAGAAACTGGCAACAGAAATATGAGTGCTTTCAGTAACTTCAAGGTTTATTTTCTCTCCTGGGAAATAATCCTGGATCAGAGTTCAGAATGCCTTTATTAGCTTCCATGGCCCAAAGTGGCTTCAAGAGCTCCAGTCATCACTGCTGCCTTCCAATCACAAGAAGGCGCCAGAAGGTGAGGCTCCATCTCATTTCAAGGTGCCTCACACAAGACCTGCTCTGACTGTTCACAGGTCATCTAACTGCAAGGGACGCCAGCACAAGTCTTATTTCAGCTTGGCAAAGAGCAGGCTGACTTTCCATCAGGGACTATTCATCCAGGGGCTGCAACCTGGACAGCTCCAGTGGGAAGACTATTCTCTGCAAGTTGGACTTAGTCTTTGTATCGGGGCTCCATCACCCGGTGGCTCTGTGGCCTCTGGGAAGCATGCAGCTTTGGGGGAGCTGTGCCTCTAACACCGAGATGATGCTGGCCCTTCCGGAGAGGGGGTGAGGTTGGCTGAGGGGTTTAGGAGATGGCGAATGTCAAGCCTGGGCTACTGGGCTGACCCTTGAGCAGAAGGTGTTCTAAAGTTCCATGCTCCTCTCTCTTAAACTCCCAGTAGGGCATACCCAACCTGAGACTACCCGAGACTCACAGAGGCCACACCCACCACGATACCACGCCCCCACAAGCACCACACCCACTGACTCTTTGCCTGAGTCCCTGGGGTGATCAGGTCTGTCACCAGTCACCCACCACCAGGGCAGACAATCGATTATCAGAATGGGGTCCCCTTGCTGCCCCTTCCCTGGGCATTGTGCCCTATGTGGGGACTCATCATCTTACCCCTTGCTGAGTGGGGGCCCCACTGGTCTTGCCTCTGCTCCCCTCATCCTTTTTGCTATGACACTGTCCCCCACCTGGTGTCCACACTTCTCACTGGGGGCTGCTGGGGCTGCTCTGTCCGGAGTTCTGGTCACTGGTCAGAACTCTGCCCAGAGTTCTGGTCACTGGTCACTTGTCAGAACCCGCAGGCCCACTGATCAGAACTCGAGGATGGGCCAGGAGGGTCCCTTCAGAGTGTCCCTGCACACGTGCTCAAGCACAGGCAGCTTTACTGCTCCCCACCCTGCCTGCTTCCTCCCCCACCTGCTCATCTCTGCCCCTCGCCTCTACTTCTGGGGGGCTCACCTGAGACCCACCTCAACCCTGGAGGCTGGTCCGTAAGTCCCAGCGGGCGTCTGAGTTGACACAAAGCAGTGAGTTGCCTGTTATACAACGCAGGTAGTGTCTTGGGTTCATCTGTTGACTTCCTCTTTCTGTTGAGGCCCCCTATTTGCAACAACCCAGAGCCAGGTGTGGTTGGCTCCAGCCCTCTGGAGTGCAGTCCCTAAGACCTCTCTGCTCATTACTGCCACCCCACGGTGGTGGCCACCCAGTCAGCAGTACTTTGCTGTCATTTGCCAGTTACTCGCTTTGCTGTGGTTGCTCAGAGTCCAGGACAAGCCCTGGTAGTTGTCGTTCCCTTCCCGACTGACTTCCCTTGTAGAATCCCTTCAAGCTCCATCCTTTAAGTGCCAAAGTCCATACTCGCTTACCCAGCCTCTGCTGATGGATGCCCAGGTGGCATCCCCGCTGGGCTCCTGGGAACAATGCACCATCACTAGCTGAAGGATACGGACACAAGGACTTGAAAGTTCTTTTGCTTTGGTGCTCAGGGCTTACTCCTGGCTCTGCACTCATGGATTCCTCTGGGCCAGGCTCTCCTGGGGCTGGAACCTGGGTTATCTGTATGCGAGGCAAGCATCATCTCTGCTGTCCATTTCTCTGGGCCTTGAAAAGATAATTTTAATCAACACTGCATTGACTCTCCGTGGTCTTCTATGGTGGGATAGGATTCCAGTGCAGCTTCACCGCCAGGTGGGCACCTCCTTGCATCCCCAAGGTCCCGGGTCTCCCATGAACATTAGAACTGTGATAGGGACTGTCATCTGCTCTGAAGACGGCTCTGGACCCACTAGGATGAACTTCCAGGTCTGTGGGTATGGGTCCCCCTGTAAAACCTGCCCTAGGGGGATCTATTTGTTTTCTGTTTGGGGCCACTCCTGGCATTGTTCAAGGATCACTTTTGGTGGTACTTAGGAACTACTCCTGGTTCTGTGCTAGTGATAGGTCTGGGGACCCGGAGCGGCATAGACAGAGGGGCAGAGATAAATAAAATGAAGAAATAGAAGAAGTTTATTTGGGATGTGCTCCTTAGTGAACCCTATGGACCTCTGAGGAGACTGGAGTAGAGTTACACCCTAGGAGAGATTAGGCGAATTTTTTTTTTTCATTTCCATCATCCTTCTTTTATTTATTTTTTAACTTAAGGTTTTTTTTTTGTTGTTGTTGAATCACCATGAGGTACGGTTACAAAGCTTTCATGATTGAGTTTCAGTCATACAATGATTGAACACTCATCCCTCCACCAGTGCACATTTTCCACCACCAATGTTCCCAGTATCCCTCCCGCCACCTCCATCCCTTCCCACTCCCTGCCTCTGTGGCAGGCACCTTTTTTCTTACTCTCGCTCTCCTTTTGGGCATTATGGTTTGCAATATAGATGCCGAGAGGTCATCATGTTTGGTCCTTTATTTACTTTCAGCACACATCTCCCATCCTGAGCAACCCCTCCAACCATCATTGACTTAGTGATCCTTTCTCCCCCAGCCAATGAGGCAGGCTACCAATCATGGAGAAATCTTCCTGGCCCTTGTCTCCACTGTCCTCGGGTGGAAACTAACAAATTTTTTAAGTTGGGAGTGGCACACTTGGTAAGCACAGGATATAGTCTGGGAGTACCAAGTTTGGGATGGTCCATAGACCTGTCTTCGGTGCTTGAGGGATCACGGTGAGCTTTGATTTCGGGAATGTGTGGTTATTTTATCAGCTGGTTGCCCTTTGGTTCCTGAGTGAACCTTCCAGCTAGAGGGTCATTCCTCGATCAGTGCTCTGGATAGTGTGGTGATGGGGATAGAACCTAGACTTCCCCCATGCAAAACCTATGCACAACCCATTGAGCAATCTCTCTGGCCCCTAGAGGAGGCTGCTGAAATCTAGTCTCCCACATAGGGTCACTGGGGCCAATGGCCTCTTTCCTGCTTTGTTGGTTGAAGTTTGGGCCTCTTCAGGATGGAGAGGGAGCACGGGGGCTAGGGGGAGGAAGGTGGTGGTGAGGGGTACAGAGATACTCTGCAGGTCCCCTTCCAGCAATGCTGGTTGTCCAATTCCCTATTTCAAAGGAAGAGAAACTCATTCCACTCTCCTCCTCAGCTCGAGGAGTTTGTTCAATCCCATTTCCACAAAGGAAGGCGGGGAAGCATATTAGCAACCATTATTCAATAATCACAAAGGCCCTGATTACGGGAGAATGCTTGCTATAGGGAGGGGGAAGAGGCTTGAAAAATCCCACTTAAAATACTGGCCAAAGATGATTATATTCAGCTCAAACCAAAACCAGACACCATCTCTGCCCAGCCTGGACCCCGCCAAAGGTTGCTTTGTGATTTTGCCTAGAAACTGAAATTAGAAAACTGTAAAAATAAGTTTATTTTGGGCTGGACAAAATTTAGGGCAGAATATCAACTATCTGCGCATTCCTAAAGAATGACTAAAATCAACACTTTTGTACATCTGAAAAATTTCCCACAATACGACTGCAGCTGAATCTCAGCAAAATGATGTTCATGAAAAATGAACTAGTCCCTGACGTTCCGTTTGTAGAGCTATGTGTACCTGGGTCTCCGAATGCAGAGCTATGTGTACCTGGGTCGAGAACTCAACATGAGGAACGACTTGGTGCCAGAACTGCACAGGAGGAAGAGAGCTGCGTGAAACGCCTTCAAGAGCATCTAGAAGTGTTTAAGAGGACGAAGAAGCTCCTACTCTGGGCACATCTTATCGACTCCACCGTTCTTCCTGCACTAACATATGCCTCAGAGACCTGGGCCATACGAAAAAAGGATGAGAACGCTATTCCAAAGAGGAATCGAAAGAGCTATTCTTGGAGTATCACGTTTCACTCAAGTGAGTGAAGGAATCCAGAGTTCTGACCTCCTTCGACAGTCAAGAATCAGGGATGCTGTCTCGTTTGCCAAGGCGTCAAAAAATTTGATGGACCAGACACATAATGCGATTCAGACATGACCGCTGGACTAGAGCTGTTACTGACTGGATTCCACGGGACGTCAAAAGACCGAGTGGCCGCCCACCAACGAGATGGTCAGACTCCTTCGTCAAAACTTTGAATGAACGGTTTGAGGCTCTTCGTGTTCCTGGAGTGAGCAGATATCATTGGGCTACACTAGCATGTGACAGGGACAAATGGAGATGTTACTGGCTCCTGCTTGTGCAATTGAAGATCAATGGGATGACAAGTGACAAGTGAAGTGATACAACATGGTTGCCTGATATAACTTTTGTGTAATTAACATTTGCAGCACCAGCCAGTGGAGTGCTTTGCGTGGGTATTTTCCAATTGTTAAACATCTTCCCATTTGAGTGTCCTTTGGAGGCTGATCAGAGTCCTTGTCTCTGAAGTCACCTCACTCTTTCTCTTGGCTTCTTCTTGGCTACCTCGTAGCATGGAGGGTTGTGCTCAGGGCTAAATTGGGGAAAAGTCTCACAATCACTTTCCTCAACCTCAGAGTTGCACCCTTTGATGCAAGATTTGCAGTCACTTTATTTTTGGGGGGTGGAGAGGTAGAGCTCGTGGTGCTCAGAAACTATTTCTGGCTCGGGAACGGGGGCGGGGGGGGGGGAGGGTTTACTCTCTGCAATACTCAGGGGATCAAGCCTGTGTTCCTGCATGCAAAGTTTGTGCCCACTCTGAGGATTTTGTTATCCGCTGGCATTGTACTTGCAGATATGGCTGGGGTTTCATGGCGTCCAACCATCAGGGCCTTGAGGGTCATTTGCAATGGTTTGTCAGATGGGGTATTGGTGAGGAGTCACCTCTTGGCGGCCCAGCTCCTGTCTGGTGTTCCCTCCTCTTCTGAGCCTTGCCTGAAAGGACTGTCCCAACACCTCCTTCCCCTCCTGCCCACCAGCCTTTCAAAGCCGAAGAACTTGGGGCCAGAGAGATAGATACAGGGGCTAGAACACTTGCTTTGTATGTGTTCGACCTGGGCTCAATCCCCAGCACCCACCTGGTCCACCAAGCACTGCCAGGAATGCTACCCCCTGAGCACCACTGGGTGTGGCCCAAAAGCTGGGTGGGGGTGGGGAAAGCATCTGCACACTTGCGGTGATGCTCACAGCCCTCCACCTCCTTCTCCAGACCTTTCTGAGAGCCACGAGTGTCCCTTGGGGAGCAGATGGGGGCTGGAATGGGCCCGTCCTGGCTCGCCCCTGCTCCTGCGTGCTGGCTTTCTCTGGAGGAGACCCCCAACACTTTTTGGCTGCAGGGGCTCCTATACAGTGCTCCAGGGGTGAGTCCTAGCCAACCAGGCTGCATGTTCAACGCCAGTGTGCAAGGACGTGGTGCTGCCAGGGCTGGCATCCTGGAGGTGCTGGGCAGCACCTGTGGCTATAACCCAGTGATGCTCAAACTGTGGTACCCGAGGCCAAAGCATGCTGGATCCAGCCCTGTGCCCCTGCACCCACCGGTCTTTCTTCTCCTTAAGGAAAACGTTCAGTATTACTAAAAGAGGCGTGGAAAAGCAGCACAGCAGGGAGATGTTATTAGCACCCCTGGGCTTGGCGCCAGGCTCCTTACCGTCCACTCTGCTTTGCCTCCAGCTCCGTGTCTGCTCAGTGACTCCGTCTCCCCCCCAGTGCAGGGCAGCAGGCACAGCCCCCCACTCACACCTCAGTTCCAGCTTGGACTCTGGGTTCTGCTCGGACACCGCCTGCAGCTCTCAGCGCCCCATCCCTGCCATGCCCGAAGCCTCTGGCCACGGCACCGCCTCCACGCGCAAGAAGCTCTGCCACTGAGTTCTACCTGGCTGGAAACCCGGCTCCTGGGGGCAATGCCAGCTGCCTCGGGCAGTTCCTCCTCCATCTTCCCACCCACTTCCCACCCGGCCTCCTCCGCCAGACCCTCGCCAGAGTGAGCCTCTGGGGAGGACAACCCGGACCTCCTGTTTGGGCTGCATCTGTGTGTCTTCTGTAGTTTGGAGCTGCCAGCCAAAGCTGAGGGGTCACAGGTGGTCATGTGGGCTCTGGGGCTAGGCCAGGGTCCTGGGGTCACATGTGGGGGTGCTCTGGGGACCATGGATGAGAAGGAGCCAGCCTCTCTATCTCTAACCCTTTGCAGCTGGCCCAGCACGCTTCCCTGCACCCCACCCCCCCATCTCCCATTCGCTTT
The DNA here is from genome assembly GCF_027595985.1 of Sorex araneus. NCBI lineage: Eukaryota > Metazoa > Chordata > Mammalia > Eulipotyphla > Soricidae > Sorex > Sorex araneus. Next base: position 127,489,664 of record NC_073303.1, read on the forward strand.
GTTCATGTGACAGAGTCCAGGCCGCTGGCCTGAACCTCTGAGCCTGCTCTTCGCCCTTTAAGCCTAGGCTCCTTGGACTGCCCTCGGGGCTTGTGCATTTAATACTGTTAATAAGAACGGTTTCTAGAAGTTTCCAGAGGCCGCTGGGATGGAGTAGGAAAAGAAATCCCTGTAGAGTTCTGAAGGGCCAAACTTGGGGAAAGCAGCTCTCAGCTGCCAAAGGCTCCTTCTCCAAGACCAGCTTCTTCTTCCCCGTAGGATGCAGGCCTGGTCCTTCCCTGTCACAGCAGACTCCTGAGGGCTTACAGCAGTGCTCACACTCCCTGGGCAGAGGCTGGCGACTTCCCTCTCCCAGCAGGCATGGGGGCATGGGGAAGAGTGTTGCAGGGAGAGGAGAAAGTGGGAAGCCACGGGAGGAGCCTGTTCTCTCGCCCCACTTTGCTTCCCCAGAGGGCTGCGTGTGACAGGGATTAAACCGGGATTGCCTTATGCAAGGCAAGCACCTGAAACATTGCTACCAAATCAAACTGTCAATTGGGATGTGGGAGTCCTGCTTTCTGTGTATTGTAAAGGTGTCTTTACAACAGAATGTTCTGGAAGGAGGGGAGCATTCTGCCTGCAACTTCTCTAGGAAAGCAGATGCAGCATCTATGAATGCAGGCAAAAATCTCAGCTGGGCATCTTCCGCAGACTCAGTGCTCGATAAGACCCAGGGAGGTGGTCTGGAGCCCCGAGACTCTGCGTGACCCCCAGCACCGCAGCAGCTCCAGCTGGCTCGTGCCGGTATGGGTCGAGCTGGGGTCTGCCACACGCCAGGCAGACGCCGGAGCCCTGTACTCTCTCTCCCTGAGGCTGCGCCCTTAGGAACAGCCGGGGCAGTTTCCTCCCATGACTGATGTCCAGGAATGGTCAAATCTTGCTTCCAGTGAAAGGCTGGGCTGGAGGGATGGCCGGAGAGGAAATCAAATCCCAAATTTAACTTCAGGGACTAGAGTGACAGTCCGTGGAGGGCATTTGCCTTGCAGGCAGCAGACCCGGGGTTGCTTCCCAGCACCCCATATAATCCCTCAAGCCCACCAGGAGTGAACCCTGAGCACAGAACCAGAAGTAAGCCGTGAGCACAGCTGGGTGTTGTCCCCAAACAAACTAAAAACACACGAATTCAACTTACATTCTTGGGGCCCTTTGGGGATCTTTTTGGGGTGTCCTGGGGTTCCAAAGACTCTAAGTCTCCTGCACTTCCCTCACTCATTACCTCCATGTGAGGCAGAGAGAGAAGAAGAGGGTCCCCTGCCCCCACTCCACCCCAGTAGATGTTTTCCATCTTTCTTTCCCCATGCGCTAAATTTTATGTGAAATACATGGCAGGGAAATTTTGTTTCACAAGGGAACAGCGAGCCACACATGCAAGCAGGATGTGTTCACTCTGGTTCTCAAGAAAGCCTTGGATGGGCTGCAGGGCATTCTATGTGGAATCAGAATGCAGGGGGTCAGGTTTTGCAGGGACGAATGAAATAGAGTGGCCAAACCACGCCAAGGTCCTGGGGGAGACGAACAGATGGGTCCTTTGCGAGGGCCTCTCCTGGGGGGCTCTGAGGGGCAAGAAGACAGCAGATGTCTCTAGTGTCCTAAAGCCCGGGGCAGGGACAAATTCCCACGAGGGCCCAGCAGAGTGCTCAGACCTGAGGCAGGAAATAATATGGATAGATTGTTACAAAGCCTTAGAGGTTTGGTGATGCGTCTCACCCAGATGGGCTTGAAACAGGAGTCTGAGGTACCATTCCAAAGTGGCCAAAACTTCTTAACTTCTTGGGCCTTGGAATTCTGTTTGCTGGGGAATAGATAGTAACCTGTTTCAAGATTCACTGGGAGTTTGGTGACGTATTATTTGGTTCACAACTAGTAAAAAACCCAAAGCTGCTTAGCCTCAGGCAAGGGTGTGACTTCTTGCTGTGTTCTACACCTGGACCCAGGCTCCTTCCACCCTGCTGTCTTTGCTTTATAAGCTTCTCTTCCTCAAGTCACCTCATCATAGTCCAAAGAGGCTGCCAGAGCTCCAGTATTACTTCTGAGTTCCAGCAGGCAGGAAGGAAGGAGAAAGGGAAGGGCAAACTACTTCCTTCTAGACACATTTTTAATTATGTCCCTTTGGCCAGAACTGTCTTCTTAACTTCTAGGGACATTGGGAAAGGGCATCTTTATTCAGGCTAGCCCAGTGCCAGGTTCAGCAGCAGCAGAAATATAGGACACTGGGCTGGAGAGACGGTGCAGGGGATAAGGCACTTGCCTTGCATGCAGCCAAACCCATTTAATCCCTGCACCACCCCCAGTCCCCAGAGCACTGCCAGGAGTGATCCCCAAGCACAGTCAGTGGTAGCCCCTGATCATCGCCACGTGTACCCATATATAAAATTGTGGGACTGCCACTTAAATGGGAACGTAAAGCCAACAACAAATCCTACTTTTGGCCTAAGTATGCAGGTACATCACAGTCCAGGAAATGCTCCTCCCTCTGACCCCAGGCAATGCCAGAGGACAGACTCACTTGGAACTGCTGGAAGAGCCAAATGTTGCTTTGGGAAAAGAACTTCGAGCCCTCAGACAGATGCAGGTGCAAGCTCGAGGGGCTGCCATGCACCCACAGATCACAGAAGCATCTGGAACCTGCAATTGGCCTCTGCTTTCATGAAATCTTAAGTCTTGGGACCGGGGCTCTGGGGTCAGGCAGCTCCTTATTATTACGATCAGTGTCCTTTCTCTGTTCAAAATGATCAGCTAAAAATCCCAGGCCAGCTGCGTGCGAAAGGGAAGGGAAAGGGGCCATTGCAGTCGGAGGCTGGAAAGAGGCATCGCTTGTTTGGTGCTGATACAGTCTTGGCATGCTGCCGAGTGAGTACGAGCCGCAGAAAGTCTGAGATGTATCTAGTAGCAGGTTTGGCCAAGGAGATTCTGGCAGAGAGTGGGAAGTGCCTCCTGGCTTCTTCTTGGCAGGGATGATGAGCAATGAGCTAGACAGACGGACGAGCCAAAAATGCAACTATTCGTTTTCAAGCAAAACTGCAACGGAATAGCTTAAAAAGCAAGATGTGCTAGATTTAGCAATCAAAGCATTTCTCATTTCCACACTCTCCAGCTGGTTCTCAAAGTAGGGCGGGCTCTGAGGGAACTGACCATCTCAAAAGTCTTGCTCAGCTCTGAGGAAGTTTCGAGAGTTTGACTCATAAACCCTCTCAACCAGGCAAAAAAGATTTGGAGGCATTGATGACCAGTGAGCCCAGTGCCTAGCAATCCACCCAAGAAAGAGGCTTGTGGCAAGGATGTGTTTGTACCATTCTGACCAATGGGATGAATCCCCAAAAGTAATTAGGATGCTCACCGATCTCCGCCCCCAACTTTTACTAAGGTACTGTGATTTAGAATACTGCACTGCACTGTAGCACTGTTGTCCCGTTGTTCATCGATTTGCTCGAGCGGGCACTAGTAAAGTCTCTGTTGTGAGACTTGTTGTTACTGTTTTTGACATATTGAATACGCCATGGATAGCTTGCCAGGCTCTGCCGTGTGGGCAGGATACTCTTAGTAGCTTGCCGGGCTCTCCGAAAGGGATGGAGGAATCGAACCCGGGCCAGCTGCGTACAGTCATTAAAAACATTGATTTTTTAGTTTTTGACTTGGGGAACACACCCAGTGATACTCAGGGGTTATTCCTGGCTCTGTCCTCAGGACTCACTCCTGATGATGCTCAGGGGACCATATGGGATGCCGGGGATTGAACCCGGGTCAGCCGCGCGCTCGGCAATTGATCTACACACTGTACTATCACGCTGGCTCCCTAGAAGAGTTAATGATAGTTTCATGCATACATTTCCCCACCCCCACCCCCACCACCACAGACTCTGCCTTCCCTCCACCAGTGTTCCAAGGACCCCCAACCCCCACCACAGTGCAAGCTCTCAGTTCTGTGGATCAACCAATACATCCATCCTTCCTTCCCTGAAATGTCCTCCCAGAGCCTAGTCACCCCACAGAACCCTGGGGGAGAACCATGAATAGTTGCTCTAAGACTCTGAATCTTGGGGATGGCTTGCTCTACCACAAACAGAAAACCAGCTGAGGAAACACTTGAGCTGTCAAAGGCCATGGTTTCCAACCTCAAAGCCCTCATTCATCTTCTTCATCTCTCAGATGGAAATCGGCCTGAGGGCTACCTAAAGGATCAGCTATAGGGGTAAAAGGGATAATGCATGAGAAGCCACAGCCCAGGGATGGTGGCCGTGAGGGGCCAACAGGTAATAACTACAATGAGTGTAAACCTACTTTGGTTCTGAAGGAGAATAGCTTGGGGCACATGGGGCGGATTTGTTTAAGGGTCTGTTCTTTAGCTGATGAATCAAGAGTAAATGCTGATCACGTACTCCTTTGCCTTGGCTTTCCACATTTCTTACCCCTATTCCCCTCTTAGTGAAGAGGCAATTTTGAGTCATTTACCAAGAAAATTCTGGGGTTCAGGAGGAACAGAACTACCTGGCCTTTGAAAATGTGACTTTGGGGTTGGAGAAATAGTATGGGGGTAAGGTGCCCAGTATGCATCTTTGCCCTGTCGACTCCCAGCACTCCTGGGGTCCTCTGAGCCCTGCCAGGAGTGTCCCAGAGTATAGAGCTCAGATTAGGCCCTGGCCACCGCTGGGCGTGGTCTGTGTGATCTGAGGGCTTTCGAGTATTGCTCTACCACAAACAGAAAACTGAGTATTGGGAGGATAAGGTCTTTCTAGACCTCCAGGATGAAGCTGTTTCCAGTGTGAGGGGGAATAGGGGGTAGAGTGGTGCAGAGTGAGGTCAGCAAGTTTCAAGAGCCCAGCAGAGAGACGGAAAAGAACATCATGGCGATGTTGAAGGTGCTGTGTTGAATTCATCCTTTGACGCTGTTGCTGTCATGCTCTATCTGAGCACTGCCACTCTTCCTCCAGAGACACCGTTGTCAGCCTCTCACCTCTTTTTTTTTTGAAGTAAACAGATTTTATTTAGAGGTTTCTGAGGGAAGGAGGAAGGGATAAGTGGGAGAGAGAATAGTGAAAATAACACGCTCAAGAGAGAACGCGGGCTTCCCCAAGGGTGGAGGAAGCCCCTACACATAACCGAGCTTTAGACACAAAGGTATGAAAGCATGAAAGTACACATCTCAAGAGGGGAGATGCGGGCGACACATGTGCTTGGCCAGGTGGGCGCAAGCAGCACATGGGCTCAGGCAGCATGTGCGCCAAGCCTCTCACCTCTTCACGGCTGTTCCTGCACCTCTGGAGATGCAGTCTTTCCCAGAGAAAAACAAGGAAAGTGCCTGCCATACAGACAGGCTGAGGGGAAGGTATAGGGAGGGAAACTGAGGACATTGGTGGTGGGAAATGTGCACGGGTGTTGGAACATTGTCTGACTGAAACCCAACCATGAACAGCTTTATGACTCTGTAGCTCACGGTGACTCAAAAAAAAAAATTTTCCCGCAAAGGACCTTGAAACGTCAAGGGGCAGAGTCAAGAAAGAACCTAGTACCTGAAGGGGTAGGAGAGTGGCGTTAGAGCATCAAGGAGAAGCCTCAACCCCACCTAGATGGGGCTTAGTATCCTGCAGAGTTCTAAAGGTAGCGGCTCATGGGCATGGTTGGTCTGGAAGCAAGGACAGACTCGGACAGATGAAGAAAGAGCTGCAGAGGAGGAGCCAAAGGAGAAGCACTGCCGACCTCCTGGGGGCGCCAGACACGAAGTCTCTGTAGTTGGGGGGGGGGGTGTCTTCCCTAATACTTCTGTCTGGAGCATCTCTCCCAGGCCCAGAGGGGAAGCCAAGCATCTCAAGCATGTCTTGCTTTTGGCTCCAAAGACGACTTCTGTGTGGGCAAATCTTTTCTTTCTGTCTTCTGTTGCTTTTTACTGTCTGTGCTCTAGAATGCTGTTTCTGGACAAGGCTGACCCAGCTCCGCCCTGAGGTTGCTGTAATGATGGGGCTGGGGGTGAGCAGTCTCCGGCACCGTTTGAGGGACCCGGGGGTGCTGAGCGACTTGACTTTCCTGACAAGGGGGAAGCTCTGGTCTGGCACAGGAAAAGGAAACAAACCCTAAAACTGGCAGACAGTGGTCCCCGCTGATGTCCTTTCCCTGCCACCACTGGTCTGTCTAGCAAGTGACCCCCCACGGTCACCAAGGTGTTCCCCCAGGCCCCGTGCCCTGCATTGTCCCTCTCAGATTCCCCAATTCCAAGCACAGGGCTCTCCGTGTCCCCACCCAGCTGACAGCCCCCGATAGCCCAGGCCCTCATGCTCTTGCCCCTTGTGCTCGCGCCCCTCACTTTCGTGCCCCTCACTTTCGTGCCCCTCGTGTTCGTGCCCCTCGTGTTTGCACCCCTCGTGTTCACACCCCTTGTGCTCTTGCCCCTCGTGTTCGTGCCCCTCGTGTTTGTGCCCCTCGTGCTCGCGCCTCTCATGCTCACGCCCCATCCACCGAGTCCGGCTGCAGCCTGAGAGCTCCAGAAGCGACCACGGGGCCGGTCCCTCTCCAGCCCCGAGGAAGCCCTGTCACCTGGACAGGGCGCAGGCGAGTCTGTGGAATTGTAGAAGTGGACATCGCTCAGGACAAAAGCCCTACAACTGACCCGGGTACGGGAGCAGAGCTGCAACGGCCACCAGTCCAGTGGGCATAAACCACGTGGCATAAAGGGGCTGATTCCATTGGTTATGAGCCATGTGCTCTAAAAGCACCATTTTCATCGGTCATAAACCACGTGGCCTAAAGGTGCTGGTTCCATTGGTTATAAACCACATGATCTAAAAGCACTGATTTCACTGGTTATAAACCACATGATCCCCAAAACCACTGATTCCATTGGTGATAAACCCCAGGGGGGAAAGGGCAGTTCATTCCTTCCTATCCATTGGTGATAAACTTGGTGCTAACAAAACACTGATCGCATTCGCTGAGCCATGGTCACGTTCAGAATAGCATCATGCAGGTGGAAGTTCCGCATGGGTACAGCCTGGAATTGTGTGTCCACATTTGGATCTGACCATGTGCTCGGCCCTGCTGACCAGCCCGGGAAACAGGGGGCAGATAGAGATTCGGGTAATCCTCTTCTTCTCTCTCCGTGGAGGGAGGCGGCTAGGGTGCCCAGCCCAGCTCAGAGATAAAGGCACCCTAACTTGTAACGTCCCGACCCCGCCTACGTGCGCATCTGGGCCGGGCTCACCTGGCCACTCCAGTCTGTGTGGATTGGGCCCTGTGATTCCCAGGGAAGGCAGCAACTGTCCGGTCCTTCCTTGGGGATGCTTCCAGACAAGCAGGAATGCAGCCTGGTTGGGACTGTGAGGATGGACACTCTCTGCCTGCTTGTGCGGCAGAAAGATCATCACGGTTGGACAAACAGGACAAACAGGCTGTGACTGACTCTGCATTTCAGAAGGGACAGCTTGGCCTGGCGCTGTTGGACCATAGAGCCCTGGGGGACACAGCAGAGGGAGAGCCCCATCCAGCACCCCTCCCCATCATCTCCCCACACACAAGTTCTGCCCACAGGCAGCTCTGACCCGGAGGCAGGCACTGGGCGGGAGGGGGTTCTGATCCAAGTGGGGAAAGGGCTCCCTCTATGGTGCTCCTACCAGCCCGGCTAGAGGAACACAGTGATTCAGCTCGGCCGTATGGACTGTGTGAAGTGCACAGGTACCAGAATCCACACCCAAGTGCCCTGTTTCCTGCATCCGGCACAGTGGGGGAAGCTCCTGGTTAGGTGTGCACACCTGCCCCAGGTCCATGGGACTGCTAGGGGCTGCGGAAAATGAGACTTTCAGGGGATGGCTGTAAACTGCTGTGGGCCCAGGTCAGCTTGGGGGCCTGTGAGAGGGGGATCTGGCTTAGTTTTACTCTCTCCCCTAAATCCTGATGGGCACATCTGGACTTGGGGTTTCAGCGCTGCAGCTTTCTTTTTGATTTGTTGTTTTTTCCTTTCTGTGTCACATTGAGAGTGCCCAGAGGTTACTCCAGGCTCAGTATTCAGGGATCCTGGTGCTGGGCAGTGCTCAGGGAGCCCAGGGGTACCACCCCCACCTGGCAGAGCCTCCAGCCCAGTTAGCTGCTCCCTGCCCCTACTCCAGTGTTTTTGCAGAAGGAGGAGTAATAAAAAGTCTTTACAGAAGCTTCTTGTACCTTGAATAAAGGACCTTTTGAGAAAGGTTGTCAAGCCAGAAACCCAGGTATGAGATTTTGTCTGAAATACCCACATTTGCCAAGGACTTCCCCCTCCCCAAATACCTCAAAACCCGAAACCAAAAATCCCCCAACGGAAAGCACCCCAGAGGAGCCCTGCCAGAGCCCGCATGGGCCCCAGGAGTCGAGATGCGCTGCTCCAATCCTTTCCTCAGCAGTTCGCCTGGGAGGCCCTGGCTGGAGCGTGGTGCTGGGGAGTGGGTCCCCCCCAAACAGTGCTCATTTGTTCTCTAGGCAGGTAGGGCAGGTGCGAGTCTTGAAGCAGGGAGCTAGTGATTGGAAGGGCCCGGGGGCTTCCAGAAAGTCCCCCAAACTGCACCCCATCTGCAAGAGCAGGTGGTGTGACCTTGGGCGCCCCAGGTGAAGGGGTCTGAAGCAGGGGCACCATGAGGATGAAGAGGACAAGACAGTCGTGGGAGGAAAGCTCACAGCCTTGTGGACCGAGAGCCCGATTCTCCAGCACATGCTGACTTCCTGCCATCAGTCAACAATCCTAGGAAGGACCAGCCTCATTGTTTACCAACATCTGTTTATGTGTGCCTCACCAGGCGGAGCTGAGAGCAGCAACGGGAACTATGTGCTGGAGAGCAAAGGGGCCGCGTGAGTGAGGGGCAGAGATACGTGACTGGGGGTCTCTAAACTGGCTTTATTATCTAAGGAACCTTCTCTGGGGGAGGCAGCAGAGATAAAAGTGCGACAGGCTGGGACTGGAGCCATAGCACAGTGGGGAGGGCATTTGCCTTGCACACGGCCAACCCGGGTTCGAGTCCCAGCATCCTGTATGGTCGCCTGAGCACCGCCAGGAGTAATTCCTGAGTGCAGAGCCAGAAGTAACCTCTGAGTATCACCAGGTGTGTGACCCAAAAAGAAAAAGAAAGTGTGATAGGATGCCCTCCTATGAAGGGGCTTTCTCCACAGGGATGCTGGCTTTCCAGGAAGCCAAGGGCCCAGAAACCACTCTGTTCCGCCCCTCTCCTGTCTAAGCTTTTGTCCATGCGGGCACCAAGCAGAGTCCGGGCTGGGGGCACCGGGCCTGCCCTCGGAACAGATGCCCCTCTGCATCTGCACCCACTGGTGGTCCCAGGCAGGCACCCATCTCGCCACCCCGACCTGTGCCATGTCCCAGCAGGCTGGCTCTGTGCCCCGACATGCCCCAGCTCATCACCCCAGGGTGCCTTGCTCTCCTGCAAACAAGGCGCGCAGGCATGTCTCCTGCTCCCCATTCTTTGGCCCCGGGGCCCAGTCCGTCAAGCACAGCGGCCATCAGAGGGGCCTGGCTCGCAGAGAGGTTTCTGCTTAGCTGCAAACACCCAGGAACCCTCTACGTGGGCTCAGCCCCTCTGGTGCTCGGCGTGCTCTGGGCTGACAGGGAAGATGCCCGGCTGTGACAGGGAGGACAGTGCGTAGGATCGCTGGTCAGCAGACCCCAGCTTGCCCTGGGGAAAGACACAGTCTTGGAGACCCCCACCTTTGTGCCTCCCACTTCCCCTTGGAGCGGCAGGTTTCCAGGGGAGCACCGTGGGGGAGACAGGGCCTTGGCTCTGCAGTGAAAGGCTGGGCTGGGGGACAGTCCTTCTCACATGCCCCCCCCCGCCCCCGCAACTTCCACACTGGCGCCCCGGAACGGAGCAGGCTGAGACACAGGCGGGCCTTCAATGCGCAGGGCTGTTGGTGGCCACCAGCAGTGGCCAGCCCCCTGGTCTCCCCAGACGTTTGTGGGAATCTTCCCAGGTCCCCAAAACTGCTGTTGGTGCCGGGGCCCTGCCCATAGTCCTGGCAGTGAGCTCAGGCAGGGAGAGGCACCTGGCAGGTTGGGGATGGAGGAGAGGGGGCAGCCCATGGGCCAGTCCATGCTGTGGGGTTAATGGCGTCACTGCGGTCAGGATCCTGGAGATGGGCCAGTCCCCCACAGGAGGGAGGAAGGCATATGGGGACAGGACAGGAGAGAAAGGCCTGCTGTTGAGGAAGGCAGGAGCCTTCAAACCAGCGGGGGTGGCCTGTGCAAAGGCCCTGGTGCAGGAGCGAGAGGACCCAGTCTAGACTGGGTTGGGGTTAGGAGCAAAAGCAGGGGGCTCAGGGTCTAGGGGATCTGGGGTGCTGGGCACTTGTAAGCTTATAAACAATTGCTAGAAGTTTAGGAGTGACATCATTGCAGTTGGAAAAAGGAAAACGGGGAAGGGTATGCACAGGGTGAGTCATTTGGGTGGTGACGGATTGGGATGGGGTGGAGGACAGAAGGTGTAGCAAGGCCTCAGGAAACTCTGGCAACATGAGATTTGTAAAGCCCCTGTACAAAGTAGGTGAACAATAAAGCAAATCCCAGCTCTATAATAAAGCTAATCCCAACCCTAACCCTAACAGTAATACTAACACTAACCCTAATTTATAATAAATCAAATCTAACCCTACAAAAAATAACCCTAACACCATAACCCTATAAATAAGTAAATCCCAACCTCAACCTTACAACGAAGCTGACCTGAACCATAACCTTACAATAAAGCTTATCATCTTTACCCTAATCCTAACTCAACCCTAGTCCTAACCCTAAATCCTAACCTCAAACATCCCTAACCCCAGCAATTCCCCGAACCCTTTCACTACCTTAACTTTCATTCTCAGTGTCTATCACAGCCTAACCCTAATTTTAGCCCTAACCCGGCCTAACCCTAACCCACCCCTCACCGCAGCTGTCTCTGGCCATTGCAACCTATCTCTGTCTCACTGAGTTGCTCGAGGCCCTGGCAGTGTGGGCCGCTTTCCATGCCACCTCTGCCAGAGATGAGGCTTCAAGGGTCAAAGGATGTTGCTAAGATCCAGCGGTTCTCAGATCCAAACAAGAAGCCTGCCCACACCTGGCACAGGGGCAGAATTCATTCCTCACTTGTTAGACCATGATTTAAAACGTCCAGGTGTGATTTGATGATTTGTGAGCAGGGCAGGAAGAAAGAGTAGGCGCCAAGGAAAGAGCTGATGTTTGTGTTCGGAAGGGCCTGGCGGTGCCCACCCGCGATGCTGAGAAGTCAAGAAGAAAATGGAGTTGGGGCAAGGGTGAATTGCGTGGCCACTGGCTCTTGTGCCCACGGACAGTGGCTAGCTGGCTCCTTTTCCATCTGGCGTTCGCCTGGTGTGGTCAGGAAAAAGGGCCAGTGTGTTCCGAGTCTCAGAGGTTGCATTTCTGCTCATTAATCACCAGAAGGTAAGACAGAAGCAGACCAACCTGATTTATGTGGAATGAGGCGAACATTCCTTCCAGAAGTTTCCGTCTCCTATGGAAATGTGTATGCTGCCTGAGTGGAGTGAAAACAAGCACGTTCATTTCCTCTGCGAGGGAGGCCAGCCCAGGGCCAAGCCTCAAGCATAGCCCCCCATTTGGAAGGGAAGGCTCCCCTTTCTCTTCCTCCCGCTCCCTCTGCTAACTGGGGGCACTGTTTGGTGTTCTGGAATTTTCTGTTGAAAGGAAACTCACGTCACAGTGGCAGTATGCAGGCCCTCCCTCCTCTCTTCTTGCCCAAGAGCCAACAGTTCGGAACCTTATACGTCTGTGCAGGAGCCCAGAGCTGGGGAGCAGCCCTGGAGTGTGATTTTTGGGGCTTACAGCCCATAAGCCACCAGTAACCCTCTCCCCCTTTTAGTCAGAATGAACTCACTTGGATTTGTTTGAGCGGAACCTCTATGGGGACCCCTCATCCCCCAGAAAGCGTCACCACACTCGGAGGGCAGCCTGGCTGGCCAGGTGGGAAATGGTGTGTGTGTGTGTGTGTGTGTGTGTGTGTGTGTGTGTGTGTGTGTGTAGTGTAGAGAGGGGGGATAAATACAAAAAAGGGGCTTTTGTTTGCAAGCTGGCCTGGGGGCAGGGTGGAAGGTGCCAGAATCACTGGGTGTGTCCCCCACCAAAGAAAAAAACTGAATTGAAAATAAAGCTTCTATATAACCACCTCTATTTCCCACTTCTTGGCATTGGCTCCAAGAACACACAAGGACTCAATTAAGATGTTTGCCCACCATGTTCACTGCAGCCTGGGCATGGCAGCTGCCTTGTCCAAGGACAGGTGAGTGGACGGAGAGGCCGGGGCTGGACTCTGAGCTACCAGGAAGGACAGACTCTCGCAGAGGTGGGAGGGGAGGGGAGTGGGCGAGCAGAGGGGCCCACCCTGACTGTGCACTCACAGTGCTGACTCTGCAGCCTCGTGGGCCCCACTGGGCTCTGTCGGCTCAGACAGAAGCTCCAGATGTTTGTCTTTGGGCCACTGGCAGCCTGTGGTGGCACCCAGGGACAGCCCTACTTGGCAGACTGCCTTTGGACTCTAGGTATGAAACAAACCCCCATGGGACCCTGGCTGCCCGCCCTGGCTGTTCCAGTGGCACAGGAGGGCTCTGCACACATAAAGCCTCTTCTTGGGGTCCTTATCACCCCTGCTTCCCTGGTATCTCACTCCCAGTTACAGCTTTTGGGGACAACAGCTGGTGGTGGTATGGGGGTGCTACTCCTGGCTCTGTGCTCAGGGAACCATGTGGTGCTGGGGATTGAACCTAGGTCGGCACCCTGTAAGACAAGCACCTTAAACCCCGCACCATCACCCCCAATCTCTCTAGCCCTCCAGCTCCAGGTTTTGGAGAAAAAACCCTTGCATCTCCTCCCTCCCGCCCAGGTCCTTTTCCTGTTTGTTCTAGACTCGCTTCCACCCAGCTCCCGCCCTCTCCTGCCCAGGCCCTGCCCTCTCCTGCCCAGGCCCTGCCCTCTCCTGCCCAGGCCCTGCCCTCTCCTGCCCAGGCCCCACCCTCTCCTGCCTAGGCCCCGCCCTCCCCCACCCATGCTCCTCCCTCTCCCACCCGGACACGTGCTCCCTGCAGGACTGCAGTCAGCCTGGCCCTTTGCAGGGCTTGGAGCCACTGCCAGTCTGAGGGTTGTCATGGCATGGTGGCTATTTCTTCCTTCCTTCTTGCTCAGAACCAAACAAAAGACTGGAAATGCCCCTGAGTCGCCTGTGTTCCTGGGCTGGCCAGTGACACTCCATGACCTCATTCACAGGCGCTCCCTTGGATAGCTCCTGCTAGCTGGGAACTGGCCCCATCCCCATCCTCAGCGTGCCGGCGGGGAAGGCTGGCCCTCAGAGGATGTGACCTTTGGGAGGGCCGCCCTCCCTGCTAACTGCAGGTCCCTCGAACGTTCCCAAACCTGGGCCGAGCAGATCAGGCCAAGCAGGAGGTGGGCTGAGACCCCACCCAGTGCATGTCAAGGGTTGGGCGGGGTGGGGTGCATGATGGATCCAGACACACCCTGCTGAGGAAGGGCTTGGGAAGGGGGCTGAAGGGGAGAGGTTTGGGGATGAGAAGGCACTTGGGGAGCTGTTAGGCCTGTGGAGGTCTATCTGGGGCATCTGCCCCCACTTCCAGGCAGCTGTGCCCAGGAGAGCGTGGGGTCGCTTGCAGCAGCCAGGTTCCTGCCTCCAGCCTCTCGCCCACTGCAGCAGAAGCTGGGGCTGGGGGAAGAGGGTCCCCGTGGGTCTGTATGCGTCCTGCCTGGGCTTCCCTGAGGCCACTGAAGCCAGTGGGGGTCCATCCCACAGACATCAACAGCCCCAGAAACAAGCCACAGCTGGGGGTGTGAGCGGTGGTTTCCTTTGGGGGCCACAACTGGCAGTGCTCAGGGCTTACTCCTGGTCCTGTGCTCAGGGATCGCTCCTGGTGGGACTCGCAGGTCCCTGTGTGGTCCAGGTCGGCCACGTGCAGAGCTGATGTTCTCCCTGCCGTACTCTCTCCAACCCACGCATACCATGGCGACAATGCTCTGCCTATCCCAACAGGGCTGTCGGAGCACCCCAGGGTTACTCTCCTCCTCCTTCCCGCCCCCCGTCCCCTGTGCAGACGCCCCTAGTGAGTCAGCAACATGGAGCCCGGGCTTCAGGCTGCCCCGTTTCCGGGCACCCCGTGGTTCCCATCTAACATCAGGAAGATCCAAGTTGATTCCTCCTTCCAGTCGGGGCTCCCAAATCACCCCAGAGTTTTCATTCTCACCTCAATCGTGCTGCAGAGAAGAGAAAACACTTTCTAATTTTTTGTTTAATATTTTTACAAGCTACAACTTGAATCATTTCTCCCTGCCCCCACCTGTTATAACACTTGTTTGTGTTTATTTTAGCTGATTTCCTGTGCTCTATTTCCATCAGATCATAGGAACCCCACTTCCCCACACCCTTCATTCCAGAGCTGAGTTTAAAAAAATTCTATCAAATATTCTAAAATCACTGTATCACTGTATCATTGTCTTCCTGTTGCTCATCAATTTACTCGAGCGGGCACCAGTAACGTCTCCATCGTGAGACCTGTTACTGTTTTTTGCATATGGAATTCGCCATCGGGAGCTTGCCAGGCTCTGCCGTGTGGGCGGGATACTCTCAGTAGCTTGCTGGGCTCTCTGAGAGGGAAGGAGGAATCGCACCCGGGTCGGCCGCATGCAAGGCAAATGCCCTACCTGCTGTGCTATAGCTCCAGCCTGAACACTAAAATCAAATATTCAAAAATTCCCATCTGACGTTTTTTACCATTTACCTCATTTACCACCCATGCCCTCATTTCAGAGCTGAAATTTTGTTTGATTCATCAGCATGGCCATGCCAATAGCCCTCTATAATTCAAGTCACCCAAGCCAGTTAAGGTCCTTTGCAACGACTATATTCAGAAATTATTTCCATTTTCCAAAGCACTGCAAATACAGGTACAATTGTAGGGCCTGAAACTTGGACAGGCTTCCTCAGTTTCCTCACCTGCTGCCGCCAGGGGACATACATGAGAATTGGCATGAGAACTAAATCTGTTGATGCTTGTAAAGTGCCTTGGAAGATGCAGTGGGCTGGAAAGGTTCCCAGTGAGAGTGATCAGATGAGGAAGAGGAGAGTGAGGGAAGATAGTTATGAAGGTGACGACAATGATGATAAGAAAGACTCTGTTGAATGAATGACCTTTGTCTATCCAGTGAATCTACCAACTCCTAAGACATGCACATTTTGCCCATTTATTTTGCTAAAGTTCACCAGTCCCAATATTCTCTTCGCTTTGAGTTTTTACCCCTGCCCTCCGTTCTGCTCCCCTACCCCCTGAGATGGTCAAAATCCTCATTTTAAGATCAAACTCTTAAGTGAGCCAATAATTCTTCTAGCTTTGTAGCACAGTTCCTGTCTCTCAAAGTTTCCCTAAGAGGAAAACTTTATTTTCTTGAATTCTTCTTAAACTGGATTTTTGGACAACAGCAGCGTCCAGAAATCACATGCTCACCATCTTTGTTACTCCTTTCAGTAATGCCCGTTCATGTCCTTGCCCTGAAGGCCCTGACTCTGCCCACTGACGTCTCCTTCTTCACATGCCAAGCTCAGTCCTGGAGCTAAGTGGCACCTGGCCTGGCCAACCCAGACTCTAGGCTGGGTTAACAGAGAAGAGCCTCTAGGACAGCTGCTCAAGGCAGTACAGGGCCCCGCGAGCCCCTCGGCAGTAGTTTGGGCCACCCCAGGGGGACTCAGAGCTCGGCCGCCCGATCCTCGTCCTGGATTGCTTTCCACACACAGTCCCTCTGGGAGGCCATGTTCAGTGCAGATGATGGTGTCATTTGAAGCCTGCCACTTCCTTTGGGGGCCTAGAAAGAATTTCTCGAGGAAAAGGGCAGCAGTAGATTTCTGTTTGGACCATATCAGGCCAGCCTGAAGGTGGGGGGCAGCAGGGGGAGGTGAGAGGAAACAGCCCCTACTCCATGCACACAGCCTTCAGGTGGCGACCCAGCAGTGTGTGTGTGTGTGTGTGTGTGTGTGTGTGTGTGTGTGTGTGTGTGTGTGATGGGCCTGGGGTGGGTTGAGAGTCCCTGGAAGGAAGAGGCTGGGTTTGAAATACATGCTCCGCCCTACCAGAATGGTCCTGCCTGTATTCAGTTGCCAGTCCTGGTAGCTCATCATGATCCAGAGAATGTGGAAAGTTTTCCCCGGCTCTCACCCGTTAGTCCCTCAGTTCCCAGCTTTACTAAGCAAGCACAGTTCTCTAAGGGCACAGTGCTCCTTTATGCCTGTGGCATCTTCTCTTTCACTGCAGGGTTACCACTGGGAAACTTCTACTCGTCTTTAAGGACCCAGAACCAATGCTCCTTGACTCACCTAGTGAAATCATTGGTCACTCCTTTGGTGTGATAACTGGTTCAGGTCTTTGCTGCTCTGGGCTAATGTGGCTTTGATGTGACTCAATGGCAGAGCTCTCACCTTGCCTCTCTAAGGCCCTGGGTTCGATCCCCAGCACTGTAAAAACAAACAAGAACCATACCTCTTGTTGTTTTAATACTACATTCCCCAGGCTGTTTCTTTTCCATTGAAACATAAAAAATCTTGAGGGTAGAGATTTTCATCATTCTCTCATCCATTCATCTATTCATTTATCCATCTATTCATCCATCAAGCCACTTATTCATCCATCCAGTTATTCATTCACTCTCCCATCTGTCCATTCGTTGGTCACACGTTTGCTGAGAACCACCCCTGTGCTGTGCCCTGGAAAGGGGTGAGAATGCGTGGGCATTCCTGAGAGTGGGAGCAGGAGCTCCTACTGAAACGGGCTTCATCACCTGGCCCTGGTGTTGGAGGACCGCTGGTGTGAAGTGTGTTGAGCTGTCTGAGCGGCGCCTTGCTTTTCCCAGGTGAGACTTCTTAGTGATGCCCCACCTGTTCCGCAGTCTGGGGAAATGTGCCAGTGTCCTCCACAGCCCCTCCCAGCACTCCCCATTCTCGGCTTCCCGGCCTCACTCTCTTGCCTATTCTTGAAGATTTGCAGCATTCCTTCAAATTCGAACGATAATCGAGCTGAATAGAGTATTCTTGGTGAGGCATTCACTTTGTGAGCTTTTGCATTTTTGCACCTTAGTTCTCTTCTGTCTCAAAGACTCTCATCTGACATATCTTCTGTGATTATTATGGCCTTTACTTTGTAGTTGCCGATGTTGTGGATGTCTCCCTTCTTGTACAACAGGACAGTCCTGCTGGTTTTCCACTGGGATGGAAACTTTCAGTCAGACAGGTATGTGTGAAGAGCCGAGCCAGTGTATTGACGAGTACTGGTGGCAGATTCTTCAGGTGTTCAGGTCTGACCTTCTCTGGACTGGGTGCTGTATGCTTCTTTACCGACAAAATGGTGTGTTGGATTTCAGAAGGGAGAATGCTGGGAACGACATATCCGTCCTGTGGAATTTGGTACGTGGGCAGGTGGGCATGGCTATCAAAGAGATCCGAGTAGAAGTCATGCATAACCTTTTCCATTGCCCTTATGGAAGATGTGATAGATCCATCAGGAGTCGGAGAGCAGTCATCTTGGTCTTACAGTTGGCTAAGGACAGGCGGGTATTACAAATACTTTTCCCAGCTTCTACCGCATTGGCCAACACTGCTGCTCTGCTCTTTTTGAGGTCTTCTTTTATCACTTCTCTGCACAGCTTTGTGAGTTTGGACCTTAGCTTGTGATTGCCTGAGGCTCACGCCAGACCACATTGGTGAATGAGCTCAAGAGTTTCTGAAGACAGGCTACTTTTTGTGGCTTTCTCTCTCTCTGCATTTCTTGCACAATCGTGGAGGTGCTGAACCAGTCAATCCTATTCCTCGTCGATGTTGTTAACTACAACATCTTCCCATATTGCTGCAATAGTGTCAAAGAGCTCCCAGTTGGTGCTTGTTCTGGGAGTTCTCTTCTTAAACTTTGCAGCCCTTTCTCCCCATTCCATGAAGTAGAATTTCGCATGAAGGAGATGGTGATCTGATCCTGTTTGGAATTTTTGGACAACAGCAACATTGGTCAGGCAAAACAGTGATTGAATATGATGTGGTCAGTTTCGTTGTGGAACTGTCCACCGGGAGACTCCTATGTCTGGTGTTTTAATTCAACCTTCTGGAACTGTGAGTTACCATGGATGGTCTTGGTCAACATGATGAATTCAGATAGTCTCTCACCCTGTTTGTTCCATTCTAGGTCATGGATCCTGATGTGGAGTTCTTCAGGTGACTTTCTAAGTCCTATCTTGGCATTAAAATAACCAATAATGACCTTGTAGAAGGTGTGATCTTCTTTATAGAACTTCTCTGGCTCCATGTAGAACTTCTCAATTTCTTCTTTCTCATAGTTGTATATTGGTGCATAGACAACGAAGATAGAAACTGCTGGCAATGAGCCATATCTATTCAAATGTGAGCATCTGATTTGGGTTGTTAGGCATTCGAATGAATCAATGCTCATGCCAAGTTTGTGTTGACAAGGACACTGACACCACCGATGCCTCTACTGTCGCATGTTCTGAGGAACAGTTCTTCTCCAGTGTCAAAAACGGTGTGATGTGTTTGATGCCTTCTCGTCTCGGTCAATCCAATGATGTCATACTTGATCTTCCAAACTTGCACCATCAGGTCCTCAATGGATGCTTCCGATGCCAGCGTACATGTGTTAAAAGTGCAAACAATCATTTTAGTCCTTCTTCATTTTGGCATCCTAGTTCGGTCCTGAGATTTTATCAGTCTCTCCTTGTTTGTCCTTCTTAGTGCTACCATATTGGGGGCTCTTCCAGAGTCAGGGGAATGAGGCCCTTTATTGTTACTGTTTTTGGTATATTGAATACGCCACGGGTGGCTTGCCAGGCTCTGCTGTGTGGGCGGAATACTCTTGGTAGCTTGCAGGGCTCTTCAAGAGGGTTGGAGGCTTTTAGGGTGGTCTCTAATTGCCATTATAGGTGTTCTGATGATTCACACCACATTTGAACCCCATCAAATATGGTGCAGTAATGATGGAAAATGGGTAGGAAGTGTTTATGATATTTTTATAAAATGTTTCCGGCCGTGTTGTCTGGAAAGTGACCTGGAGCATGGCAGCAGTTGGGTAGTGGAAGTCGCTGATGAGGAATTTATCTGGCACCAGCAGGGTAGGTCTTATGGGTGTGGCCCCTAGGTCACCGGAGATTGGTGGAAGCAGGCAGAGGATCTCTGTTCCCGGATCCCATTGAGCCTAGAGTCTAAGGTCACAAAGTTCCGTATTACCTGGTTCTGTGGGACTTCACTCGTGCGTGAGGCTCCGCCTGAGCGTCCGGAAAGTGGCCTGGAGCATGGCGGCAGTTTGTATGTAAATTGTTTTATTGATCCTTCTGCTTCCATATTTTGTTTCTTTGGAATCTGTCATTTCAAGTACAATGTGTCTTGGAGTTTTCTTTCCCTAGGTGGGTCTATTTTCACGGGGTCCCTTTGGGCCTCTTGGATCTTGGTGTTTGTTATCTGCAAGTCTAGGAAATTCCTGTCTGTGTTTTCTTTAAATAGTATTTCTTCATCAAATTTGCCTTCCTGTTTTTTAGGGACTCCAGTGATTCTTATATTATTCCTCTTGAGCTAATTTCATAGTCCTCTGGTGTGCTGTTCATTTCTTTCTAGGTTATTTCCCACTTTCTGTTGCTTTCTAGTAGTTTCCTCCTTCTCACCTTGACCTTCTGCTCAGCTGCTGTTAATCTGCTGTTCAGAGCTCCTATTGAGTGCTTAAAATATAACCTAACATGCTCTTCATTTCTGTTTGTACTTTTCTCATTTCAGCGCTCATTCTTCCCCCCGCCTCCCAAGCCCCCCACCAGCACTCATTCTTTTTAAATTTTTTTAAAATTTTTAAAAATTTTATAAAGCAGTTCACAATATTTGATTACATTTAATATTTGAACACCAATTATACCACCATTACACCATCCCACCACCATATTTCACATGTTTCTATCCTGAACCCTAACCCCTGCCCCAAGGCAGAACTGAAATAATTTATTTTGTATTATTTGTTATAAAAAACTACTGAGAGTGCTACAAAAATTTTCCTTTGAGGAAATATTGTTTCCTTCACATTGTAGTATGAAGATTGTTGTATTTCACCCAGGGGCCATTAAGCCCTTCTAGAAGAGATCACTAATACGTTGTTAAAGGTTGAGCCTTGTGTGCTTATATATGTGTATGTGTGTGTGTATACACACACACAGATAGGGCTGGAGTGATAGCACAGTTGGTAGGGTGTTTGCCTTGCAAGTGGCCAACCCAGGTTCATTCCTCGGTCCCTCTCAGAGAGCCTGGCAAGCTACCAAGAGTATCCCACCCGCATGGCAGAGCCTGGCAAGCTACCCATGGTGTATTCGATATGCCAAAAACAGTAACAACAAGTCTCACAATGGAGACGTTACTGGTGCCCGCATGAGCAAATCGATGAGCAACGGGATGACAGTGATATACATATACATATATATATATCTGTAAAACAATATTCCCCTCTAAAATTGGTTACTTCTTAGTTTAAACCCCATCAAGTGTGGTGCAGTACTCTTGGAGTATGGGTAGTGTGAGGTATGAGTTGTTGCATGGCCGCAAATGTGCCTACGTGGTCTAGAAATATGTTCACTTCTGAGTGAGGCTCGGCCCTCGTGTGTGGAGAGTGGTCATGAACATGGCAGCAATTGAGTTCTGGAGGTTTTCGGCTGCTGGAGATGGGTGCCTCGGGTGAGGAGAGGTCTCACCTCTTCCCCCCCACCGTGCCCCAAATAAAACAGCCTGGAGTGGTGTCTGTTGGCATGGTTATGGCGTGTGTCATGCTGTGCTCCCTTCTGGGAGAGAAGGATATGCGACTCTGGATGTGGCCAATGACGAGATTATCTGGCGCCAGCCAGAGGTTCAGCGCTCATCCTTTCTCGGCACTGCTGGCTTTGCCGACGACCTGTGCCTTTGCTTCTTTCATCTCACTAGACATCCTCGCAAGGGTGTCAGTCAAGGCTGAGGATTTTCTGGGCTGCTTAGTGCTGGTTGCGCCCTCTGTGTATTTGCCTTTGCTCCTGGAGCTTGGCGGGCTCTGGGTGTCTTTCCCATCCGGTTTGCTGTGCTCTTACTGTGCGGTGAGTAGTGTGAACTTTGGGGGAGCCAGAGTGGAGCTGCATCAGTGGCTGCCTGGGCCTCAGGAGTTGCAGAGTTGGGCCCTTGCTATGGCGGAATTCAGGTGTGGAGGCAGCCAGGCATGGCTGGAAGGGAGGGAAATTTCAGGCAGGTGGTCCATGTACTTAGAAGGAAACGGTGGCATGCAGAGTTTAGGAGCTATAGAGCTGGGCACCTTGATATGGTGGAGTTTTGGGGAGAGCCTATTTGTGACTGGCTTTTATTTGCAGGGCTGGGGATGGGACCCAGCTCATGTGGGTCCTGCTCTCTACCACTGAGCTACAGCCCTGGATCTTTTATTTACTCATTTTTTAAAATCTTGGGTTTTCTTTTTATGGTAGTTGTGTTAGACATGTATTTTATGCTACTTTAAAAAATAGATTAAACCCTTCCCTAATAAATGCATTTTTTTGTTTGAGGGGTTTAATAACCTTAAAATATGCCACTCTTGGGGGTTGGGGTGGTGGTGGTGGGAGGGATACTGGGAACATTGGTGGAGGAGAATGGGCACTGGTGGAGGGATGTAAACGATCACTGTATGACTGAAATGCAAACATGAAAGTTCATAAGTTTGTAACTGTACTTCATGGTGATTAACTAATAAAAATTTCTTTAAAATGCCACTCATTTTACATGCTTATCCCAAAACAGAGATTCCACTGTGGGACTGGGATGGACCCGGGATGAGTAGCGAAGTTACCCTGACATCAAAATGGGACAATCTAGAAAGCATAAGTGCATGATCTTGATGCAAGCCATTATGCCTTAAGAGACAGGACCCCCATGGAGAAGGACAAGCTGAACTGACCTGAGGACTTAGTCTGGGATTTACGGTAAAAGCCTTGTTTGCCCTTGGAGCCCAGAGAGCTAAGTTTTAGAATCTATATCTCTTACTGTGTGTATCCAAATAACTGCAAGCATTAATAAGGAGTAAACTTAATTGTCTGATATATACAACTTAAGGGAAAGAGAAAAGCAATATAGATGTCCCTGGATAACAGAACGTCTCCTTAGATTAATCTTCCCAAGAGAATTGCCTCTGCTGAAATGTTTTACCTCTGTAAATGATCAACCACACCTACAGGCAGGCCTATGCCTCAGCCCCCTTTAGATGTTCTATAAGGATGCCAGCGGCTCTGCACTAAACGGGCCATTTTCACCACCAGTCTGTGCCCCCCGCCCCGTCTCTTTGTTCCTCTGCTGGGGAGGACTGGGAGGCGACTATTGAACACCTGAACACCAAATGTGTGCGTTACAGCCCCCACTTCGTGAGCTCACACGGGGCACATTGGGGAGGGGGCTTGGACCCCAAGCATGGTGGGCAGTGTCAGGCTGGTGGTGGCTGAGGGGAGTCTTGTGGGGATGTGAGGGATGGAGTGCCCAAGTGCTGTCATGGGAGTGAAGAGCTGGGTTCATGACAAGGCAGCTGCTGGACTTCACAAGTACTGGGATGGTGGAGAGAGAGACAGAGACAGAGACAGAGAGAGAAACACAGAGACAGAGAGAGAGAAATACAGAGAGAAAAAGAGAGTCCCTGAGAGAGAATGGGCCCAAGTCCCATAGGAAAAACGAACGGCCCCAAAAGGAGTGAGCTCAACAGTCCACTGCCCATAAGGCACAGCCTTGTTCTTTTTTTTTTTCTTTTTGGGTCACACCCGGCGATGCAGAGGGGTCACTCCTGGCTCATGCACTCAGGAATCACCCCTGGAGGTGCTCAGGGGACCATATGGGATGCTGGGATTCGAACCCAGGTCGACCGCGTGCAAGGCAAACGCCCTACCCGCTGTGCTATTGCTCCAGTCCCAGACAGCCTCGTTCTATTTTCATGGGTTTCCCACTCCACACTCCTGAGCACTGTTCTTAGGCTAAACATTCATATTCCAGCAAATTTGTCTTATTTCAGCCTGTCACAGTAAATTTATGGGGTTGAGGGGAGGAAGGGAGGGAAGGAGGGGGGAAGAAAGGAGGGAGGGAGAGAGGGAGAGAGAGACAGAGAAACAGAGAGACAGACAGAGAGACCCAAGATCAGCACAGAAGGAGATTAGTGACACAGGAGAAAAGTCTGTGAGCCCACACAGAGTCGGACACTGGGCTCGAGAATGTTCTTGCCTGCTGTCCTTCCCTGTGAAAAAGGGGACTTGGATATTGCCTGTTGGTCTCCATAACTCAAGTGCTCATGTTCTCAAACCGAGGGGCACACGGGCAGACGTGAAGATGGATGATTCTCTGCTTCCTGAGCACGGGGCCAGAAACACTTGCCAAAAATGCTGAGCTGCTTTTGTTGGCTTGGGACACGCTACTGACGAGGGAGGAAGGAACAGCAGCCCTGCTTGGGGCTAGAGGGAGACTGTTTCCCCAGGTGAAGCCCTGGGCCGGAAAACTAATGCCGAGTGGGTCCCTGTGCCACCCTCCACACGATCCCCTGGGGAGCAAGCCAGCCATGGCCTCTTTCCTAACAGGAGAAGCTCTGGAAGGGGCCATGGAGCAGTCTCGGGCCGGCCCAGGGAGTGTGTCCACTCTGCATTCATGCTCTCCTGGCCTGGAGTCTTGCAGCAGGCTCTGTCCAGTGCGGGACAACCTCTCTGCCTCACAGAGGTGCTTTGCTCTGTGCTGTTTCCCAGGGCTGAGCTGAGTCCCTCTTTTTGGTGATATTTTGTGGGACAGGTTGTGTGGCTCATACCTGGTGGTGCTCAGAGGTCATTCCTGGCCATACTTGAGGGACCTGGGGATCTCCAGGGTCCCCCCCCCCCATGTGCAAAGCAAGTGCTTTAGCTCCTCTTCCATCTATCTGGCTCTAGTATGTGATTTTCTTTAAGAACCAGAAATTCCTATGTAAGGGAGATAGAAATCACCATAATCTGTGTGTGTATGAGAAAAAAATTGTTTTGCTGGAGTGATACCTGGGTGTGCACCCATTCTACTTCTGACTCTGTGCTTGAAGGTTGCATCTGCAGATACTTGGAGGGCTGTGTGGTGCCAGGGATCAAACTCACGCCTCTCACAGGCAAAATCTGTGCTCAGCCTGTTCAGCTTTCTCTCTAGCCCCCCAATACACTAAATCTTGCTGTCCACTTGGGCCACTGGTGGCTGCCTGGGGTGCCATGTCCAGGCTTCAGGATATGTGATCTGTCAGATCTGTCTGTCATGGCATCAGTAAACATGTAGGACTAATTTCTGAGAAAGGTGCTTACATCCAAGGCTCCCTCCAGCCACGGCGGAGTCTCCCTGGGAGGCATTCTGCTGCGTGTGTATCTAGAATGTGAAGTTGCCTGCCTCTTAGTGGATGAGATGTATTTCCTGGGATCATCAGGTGTTAGAACCAGATGATTCCTTCGAGAGCACTTTGTCTGAGTGTCTTGCTTTATTTACAGAGGCAAAATGAAGAGAACGGGAACTTGGCTATGCAGAGGTCAAGCCTCTAGCTCATCAGGGTTCTCTCTTCCATTGACGTTCTTTAGGGGTGTCTGTTTCCCAGACACAAATCAGTCATTCCTAGGCTTCCCTGCCAGTGGCACGGGTTCGGGTGGCCTCAGACCAGCTTCTAAGCCCAAGATCTCCCCTCATTTCCCCCCCTCTTTTTTAATTGAATCACCATGAGATACAGTTACAAAGATTTCATGTTTGAGTTTCAGTCATACAAAGATCGAACACCCATCCTTTTGTCAGTGTATATCTTCCACCACCAATGTCCCCAGTATCCCCCCCTTCCATCCCAGCTCTCCTCCTGCCTCTATGGCAGATAATTTCCCCCATACTATATCTCTAATTTTGGGCATTATAGTTTTCAATATAGACACTGAGAGGCTATCATGTTTGGTCTTTTATTGACTTTCAGCACACATCTTCCATCCCGAATGATCCGTCCACCCATCATTGACTTAGTGATCCCTTCTCTATTCCAGCTGCCTTCTCCTCCAGCTCATGAGGCAGGCTTCCAACCATGGAGCGATCTTCCTGGCCCTTGTCTCTACTGTCCTTGGGTGTCAGTCTCATATTATGTTATTTTATATTTCACAAATGAGTGCAGTCATTCTGTGTCTGTCCCTTTCTTTGGGACTCGTTTCACTTAGCATGATACTCTCCACTACCATTCATTTATAAACAAATTTCTTTTTAAAAAATGTTATTGAATCACCGTGAGATGGTTATAAGCTTTCATGTTTGGTTATAATCACACAATGATCAAACACCCATCCCTCCACCAGTGCACATTCCCCACCACCGTTATCCCCAGTATAACCCCCTTTCCCACCCTCCCACTGCCTCCATGGCAGACAATATTCCCCATACTCTCTCTCTACTTTTGGGCATTATGGCTTGCAACACAGACACTGAGAGGTCATCATGTTTGGTCCGTTATCTACTTTCAGCACAGATCTCCCCTTTGACCTCGAAGCGCGGCTTACACTTGCCCAAGGAGTGGCCCAGGAGCCTTGGCTAAATCTTGCTGTGCTGGAGTTTCTTTCTCTGTGACTGAGGCATGAGGACATCTAGGGTGAAATGAGACCATGGTGGAAGGTGGGCAGCAGTGAACAGTCTCCACCAAGGCTGGCTTGGTTGCCTGGAGAATATTCTAGCAGGACTCAAGCTTCTTCCTGCTTGGGAGTCTTCCTGCTTGGGGGATCTTTGTGGGGAGCTCACTGTCATAATACCGGTGGAAACAGTCTCTTCAACCCTGATCCATGGGGCTGGTCACAAAGAACCAGACTGACACAGTGACTGTCCACTAGCCTCAATGTCCCGAGCAGGGACAGCTTGGCTGTTTATTTGGTTGGGCATCACCTTCCCTGACTTCCATCTTAATCTCCTGGTCCCTGTGACTTGTCACTGGCAGCGAGACCTATCCAACACTCACCTGTTTCCCTACCTAGCAACCTTGGTAGCTCCGCCCATGGCTTAGCTCCACCCACTTGGGCTGCCAACCTCGGTAACTCCGCCCACTAGGGTGGTTCTCAGAGGGGGAGGCCTCAGGGGGCAGGAGCAGGTATAGGGTGATGTTGGAAATGGGCATCCCGGAACTTGGGGTTCAGGGGGAGCTCTGCACAGAGGAATGAGGCCACACTCCTGAGATCTCAGGGATGTGAACCAATTGAGGAAGCGGTAACATTGGATTAAGGATTTTCTTTTTCCTCAATAAGAGAACTTGTGTCAAAGACTGTTGTTCAGAAAACAAAGCTCAAAACCCTCTTTCTAGAACAAAAATACACTTCTTAAGAGGGGACACGGACTTGCACTCTAGCCTGGCAACCTCGAGGCCTGAGACGTTCAGAAACTTCTGGGTTGGAAACGAAGCTTCAACGTTCTTAGAGGCAAAACACACCCCCCACCGGACACCCACCCTGGGTTGCACCGAGAAAGCAGAGCCATGCACTTAGCCACGGAAGAGGTGGTGGTTACACAAATGCAGCTGCGTGGGTTAATAAATAAAAGATGCATTCATTGATCTTTAGGGCACAACTGGAGAGCAGATGAATGAGAATGATGCAAATTATATTTTCCCTGAGATGTAGCATAGGGTGGAAAATAAAATAAGATGTGGGTCTGGGGCTGAAATTTGCAGTTGGCTCAACCCAAACTGTGCACAGAAGCAGATGGAGGTACTGCTGTACGTGTGTGTACATGCATGTGCATGTGCTCACGTGTGTGCATTTATGTGTGCGTATGTGTGCATGGGTACATGTATGTGCTTTGAGTGTGTGTTTGCATACATACATATGTGTGCGTGTGTCTGTGCTTGCATATGTGTGCGTGTGTGCATGCGTGTGTGCATGTGTGTGTGTGTGTGTGTGTGTGTGTGTGTGTGTATCTATCCTGAAATCTGCTGCTGGAATCTCTCGTTCTGTCTTTTTCCATAACCTTCTCTGCAGGGCAATCACTCTCCCAAGTGGGCTCTATTTACCCTGCCAAATCCCATTTTGAAAATCAACTTTTGAAATGGCAGCTTTAAGAGGACACAAACAAGGCTAAAAACTAGGGAGCAGCTTAGAGGAATGCTTGAAGTTTAGAAATCAGTGAGCATTCTAGGGCCCCTGTGGGGTGAGCTCATATTTCTGGGGCTTCCTGCTGGCTGGCGCCAATGGAGGTGACCAGTCTCTCCAGATGGGCTTCGAGACTGTGTGTGTTGGGCTGTAATTGCCCATGACAATTGCGAGCATTTCACTGCACTGAGGAAAAGAGATCCACCAACAAAGGCAGCAATCAGAAACCCACGCTGTTGATGCAGATGTCCTATTAAAGCTGTGATTGTCTCCATCAGAGAACATTGTCCTTGTGTTCTCATTCTTTGTTTTAGGTGCCTATTTTTATGTTTCTTTATTTTATTTTATTTTTTTGGGGGGTCACACTCAGCAATGCTCTTGGGCTACTCCTGGCTTTGCACTCAAGAATTACCCCCTGGTGGCGTTTGGAGGACCATATGGGATGCCAAGTATCAAACCCAGGTCAGCCGTCCTGCAAGGCAAACACCCTCTGCACTAAACTATAGCTCCGGTTCCCATAGGTGCCTATTTTTCTTTTCTTTTTTTTTTAATTTTATTATATTGAATCACCATGAGAAAAAAAAATACAAAGCTTTCAGGTTTAAGTCTCAGTCATACAATGATTGTATGATTGAACCCTTATCCCTTCACCAGTGCACATGTTCCACCACCAAGAACCCCAATATACCCCCTCCCACCCAGCCCCCACCCAAGCTAATGATCTTCATTTTATTCTCTATACTTTGAATACATTCAATAGTTCAATAGAGAACTCACTATTATTGTTTGGAATTTCCCCCCAACAATCAGTCCTGCTGAAAATGCATCATTTAATAATTTCTTTCCATTGCTGAGAATGAAGATTCTATGAGCTCACGTGGCCACAACAGCGGCCGCGCGGTTTTGGATTTCTGATATTTTAGTTCAGTTCACAGTCTAGATGCATGTCTGTAAGAAGCCGCTCTGGGTGCCAAAATGGGTTAGAAGACCTCTTGGATCATATTCTTTACGAGCAGAGGGTCTGTTTCGAGAGCAGCAGCTCAGGATCTTATCTGGGCCGAGGGCGTGACGGTACCGCCCCCATCCCATGATCACCTGTAAGCCACAGCATTGCAAAGTTCCTACCTCTGGGTGGAAGTCTTAGGGGGTGGCTCTCGCCATGTGGATGATGCTGCCACCGCCGCCATTTTCCATGCAGAAAAACAGGGTGGAAAGGGAAAATCCCTCCCTGGGTGGCACATAGTTGTAGTTCAGCTCACAGTCTAGATGCATGTCTGTAAGAAGCCGCTCTGGGAGACAAAAGACCTCTTAGATCATATTCTTTACGAGCAGAGGGTCTGGTGCCTATTTTTCAATGGTTTTCACCTCTCTCAGATTTTCTGGCACTGCTTTTGTGCAATAAAACGTCTGTTACTACTCAAATATGTCAGAAAGTATTTCTTGCAAGTATTACATCATAGAAATTCTAGCTGGTATTGTATTTTTGCATTTATTTGCTTCACCTACCCTATTTATCCATTTATACATAGACACATGCATGTACACACACCTGTACACATAAACTATATACATTGACCTGTCCATCCATGCATCCATCTGTCCACCCATCTGTTCATCCATCAGTCATCCATCCATTATCATCTGTTCACCCATCCATCCATTTATCCATCACCCGTTCATCCATCCACTACTCTATCCATTCCACATTTACTGATAACTCTGGTTGTTTTGCCTGATAATTCCTTCTTCTTTTAGTAACACACCATTTTTTAGAGGGGCGGGGGGACGCCCTAATTCGCTTTCAAGCTGATCCATCAGCCAGCTGCAGGGGCACACACAAACCCCAGGCCCTACCACTACTTGGGTCTACATGGGTCAGATCAGAACCAGTCTAATTTCGTGATATGTGTTTAAAGCTCTCGGAAAAGGGCCTCTCTCGTAGCTGAGATCATCCAGCTCTAGGAAAGTCAGCAAGGGGTCCCAGGCTCGGAGGGAAGAGAGCAGCCACTGTGCAGAAACGGAGCCCCGAGGTGGGAGGTGGGCGGCCATCATGACAGAGCTTGAGCGCCTGGATGTGGAATTCAGTTACAGAATCTAGTGTTTCCCGTGGTGAGTGAATAAGCATTTTCTCTCACTGAACTTAATATGAACTGGTTTTCTGTTGCTTGCGAATGAAAGAATTCTGCCTCTTCCATGCCAGGCTATGGGACCAACACAAAGTCATTTCAGGTCCAAGCGTCCTGGTGGAGTGGTCGGGAGTGTGAACACCTTAGGATTCTGGCTTCACCACTGATAGTTTGTGACCTCACACAAGTCTTTAGGTGCGTCCTTTTACTCAGCTAGAAAGCAGGTGAAGGGAGATACATCAGTACCCATACTGCAAAGCAGTAACTTCCAAAAGGGGGAGGGAGATAGAGAGAGAGACAGAGATACAGAGACACACACAGGGTGGGGGAGAGAGACAGAGAGACAGAAACAGAGACAGAGACAGAGAGACAGAGAGTAAGAAGAGCTGCCATAGAGATAGAATCAGGCTGGGAGGAGGTGGTGGGAGGGAAACTCAGGATGTTGGTGGTGGGAAGTGGACACTGGCAAAGGGACGGGTGTTAGAATACTGTATGTCTGAAACTCAATCATGAACAACTTTGTATTTGCGTGTCTCACAGTCTTTTAATTAACCAACCCCCACACCCCCTGCCACATGCACACAAAGAAAATGGGGACCTCAGGCAAGAGTCTACCTCGTAGGTAGTTGAGAGACCAGTTCTTCTGGAGTGTGTTTGGCATGGGGCCTGGTCTCTGGTGAGCATCCACAAGGTCTGTGTACGGTTGGGCCCAGAGGCAAGGGACAAGGTCACAGCCATGATCAAGGGCCTCACTATATCTCTTCTCTCTCTCCCATGAGTGTGGGTCACCTTATTGTTTCTCACTTAGAGCAAACACAATGCTGCAAGCATTGGTACTGTGATCCCTGGGCATCTTTGTGCAAGGGTGGACTCAGCCATGATGCAACGGGACCTGGAAGCAGGCGTGTCATATGGAAAGTAAGCCCAAAGACCCAGACCGGCTCCGAACAAAGGTTCTGCACAAAGGAAAATACTCAGTGTGCTGGGGCATCACCATTATCATCATCATCATCTGTAGGATAACATTGGTTTGTCCTTTCTGCCTTGCCACAGGGAACTTAGGTTTATTGGGCTACTCCCATCACAATGCTCCCATCCCTCTGTGTTTATTTGTAACCTCTTTCTTTGTGCTCTGCCTCCCCAACTGGTCAATCACCTTTATCTCCTAATCAGATTCTGTTAACTTGTAAATACTGCTTTTCTCTTCTCCTTAAGTCCTGTGCATAGTTAATTCAGAGCAATGTCCTTTTTGTGTGGACACAAGAAGACAGTTAATGCTATGCTTTGTAACTTAGGAGTTAATTTGCTTTGAATGATATTCACTTCTGGGCATCTGTTCTCTCTACTTAAGCCTCAGCTGCCCTTACTTCCTAGACCCCAAAAGCAGGGTCCCTATGAGAGACTGGATGGACCTAGGACAAGCAGTGAGCTACCCTGACATTGAAATGGGCCAGGCCAAAGCGCCACAATACTTAACTATAAGTTAAGAACATGGTCATGGGCAAATTCTGTCATGATCCAAAAAGTAACAATTAGATTAGGACCCTGCTAGGGTTAGGAAAGACTAATCTGGCCTGAGCACTGTAGTCTGAGATCTATAGCGAGATATCCTCAGGAGAGCCACCCTACAAACTTAATGTTTATCTCTTACTATGACCATACCATACAAAATAATATTAAGAAGTAGGATTAAAATGTTAATTAAGATGTTAATTAAATTGGGGCTGGAGCAATAGCACAGTGGGTAGGGCGTTTGCCTTGCATGCGGCCGACCCGGGTTCAATTCCCAGCATCCCATATGGTCCCCTGAGCACCGCCAGGAGTAATTCCTGAGTGCGGAGCCAGGAGTAACCCCTGTGCATCGCCAGGTGTGACCTAAAAAGCAAAAAAAAAAATGTTAATTAAATTATTGTTGGACGAAGGAAAGAAGAAATATACCCTCGTGGTATTTCTCCCTTGGGCTGCAGGTGATCAGGGAGGGCTTTCATATGTTAATTGTGCTACAGAATCTGGGTGTGTGGTTGCTACTGCCAAGGTTGGGAGTTGGGAGAGACTAGGATGGATCGAGGCAGTGAGTGAGAGCGTGGAGAGATGAGAGGGTGGGAGACAGCACGAGATGGGAATGAGGGGTTTAGTGAGACCAGAACAGGCGCATGGGGAGAGTGGAATAAACGGCAACTGATCACCAACCAGCCTGGCCCTCGTTTCCTCCTTTGTCTGCCCATGGCTTTGGCCATCCTGGGTGGGGAAGCGGCTCTAGACCACTGAATGCAGGTGGTGAGAGAGAGCCACGGGGCTTCCTAGTCGTTTGGTGATTACAGTCATTACCATCTCATCATCATCATCACGATCACCATCATCATCAGCACATCATCATAATAATCATCATTATCATCATCATCACTATCACCATCACCATCATCATGATCACCATTATCATCATCACCATCATCATCATCATCATCATCACCATCATCATCATCATCACCATCATCATGATCACCATTATCACCATCACCATAATCACTGTCTTCATCGCCATCATCATCACCATCATCATCATCACCATTATCATCATCATCACCATCATCTTACGATCACCATTATCATCATCATTATCACCATCATTATCACAGTCACCATCACACCATCACCATCATTATCGTCATCATCACAATCAGCATCATCAGCATCATCACCATCATCTTCAGCATCTTCATTATCACCATTTTAAAATTTCGGCACCATGATTTATAAAGCTTTTAATATTAGAGTTTTAGATATTCTATGTTCCAATTTCAGATCCACTCCCAAGTCTGTGATCTCTGCCACCAGCTTACTAAACAGATTTGAGACACGCAGCAGAAAACAGGAGGAGAAAGATGGGTGAGTTGGTGGTCTTAGGAGAGAGTGGAAGTAGAGGTGATGTCTGATTCTGGGGTACACGGAACCCCGTGTCCTGTCTCTCTCCCCCACTGCAGTCTTCTCTGCCCAGAGGAAGGTTCTACTTTGGTGCTATGCAGAACTGCACCGGCCAATCCTGCCTGCGATCTTAGCTCAGCCCAGGTGGGAACTGAAGCATGTGCTAAATGCACATTCGTTGAAAATGAAGAATGTGTAGCTGCATGTTGTAAGAAAGTAGAGAGAAGGTAGATAGCACCAGCCTATCTAATCACCACTATAGGGGGTCTCCTCTCCATGACCCAATTGCAAGAGGGGCCCGAGGAGCAGCTCCCACCAAGGCCAACCCTGGAAGCTGGCGTTCCTGCAGAGCATCCAGGGGAAAGTGTTGATGAGAAAAGGCTAGATACCCACCCAGGTGTTGGGACCCCAGATCAGGGCACCCACACACGACGCTTCCAGGTGTTCCTGATGCTTGTTGCAAGGCTCACTTTCAAGTTGAGAATATTTCTCATGAAATACAAGCCGTAGGAGCAGGACAGAGGTGGGGCGGGTGCAGAGTCAGAGGGAGAATCTTAGCCATTGGCTTCCGGAAGTCATGCATTTCAAATGCATCTAACAGTGGTTTCCAGCTCCCATTCGAAGGTAGAATTTGCAGGTGGAGGGAGCAAGTCAGAGAAAGGGCTGGAATGTAGGGCCTGGCTCCGCGGTTCAGGGTTGGGGGAGGATCCTGTGCTGGGAGCACCAGGCTGTTGGGCTTCAGAGCACAGCCAGTAGATGGCGTTTCTGAGCTCCCAGGAGGACCTCACCTCCTCCAGTGCCAAACACTTTGTCAAAATATGCCTGCGGAGAGGCTCCCCCACCCCCAAATTCTGCTGGGGCTGGGCTCCTATGATTTTTCTCCACGTAGGCAGAGGACAGGGAGGAAGCCTGGGAACGAGGGGATTTTGACCCCCCTTTCTGCTCTTCACCCCGTTGTTTTCTTGACCAAACACGACATATGTTTTCAGGAAGTTCGGAAAGAAACAGCACCTTGCTGGGGCCGCCTCATGCAGAACTCACCGGCTGCTCCCTAGAGCCTGTTTGAAGGCACCACAATTGCAGAAGCATCTGGAATGGGTGGTCCTGGGGGAGCAGCAGTCGGGAAAACATCTACACTGACTTTCTCAGTCCCCCCTTCTCCCCCACCCCCAGCAGGGAACCAGCCTTCGGCACAGACCAGATGGAGCTTCCTGTGAGCCTTGTTCTGTGGGGGGGAAATGTGCTGAGTCATGCTCATCACCTCCTGCCTTCCTTCCCTGCCAGGAGTTAATGAGCCCTAGGGAAATTATCCCCAAAGCCAAGGGGCCTGAACCCAATTCGCCTACTGGTCGCTCCATGCCATGCCCGATTCCACCCCCGCCCGCGTTTGTTCAAGAGTGGCCCACTGCTCCCCAAACGTGGTCTCCTCCTGTCATGACCGATGCCCTCGGCCCGGGCCCTGGGCTTCCCTCTGAATTCGTCTCTTCTGCGTGAGATGGTTTGATTGATGAGCTTATGGGTCCTGGTTGTGTTGCAGGAAAAATTTGCAGACAAAAGCCTGGGTCCTTGTGAAAGGGTTATTGTACAGTTGAAGTAAGGGGCTCTGGGTCCGTCGTCAGTGCACAGGTCACGCTCTTTACTGGTGAACAGCATCACTTGTCCTGCCCCTGTTCCCTGTCCAGGTGGTGATGGCCTGTCCCTTGTCCCCTTGCTGAGCCTGGCTGTTCTGGAGTCTGTCGCTGGGCCTCTCTAGGACATGTCCCCTGTCCCTTTGGCTTTCCTTGCTTTTCTGACCACCTGCGTGTGGGCGAGAATCTCCCTGACTTTACATCAGTCTTGACACAGGTGAGAGGGCAAAGAGGAAGTGACCATCCTGAGCTCTCCTTTTCCCTTTTACTGTTTCCCTTTCCTGCCTATTTCCTTTTTCTTTTTTCTTTCTTTTTTCTTTTTTTGCTTTTTGGGTTATACCTAGTGTTACACAGGGGCTACTCCTGGCTCATGCACACAGGAATTACTTCTGGCGGTGCTCAGGGGACCATATGGGATGCTGAGAATCGAATCTGGGTTGGCCGCGTGCAAGGCAAATGCCCTACCCACTGTGCTATCGCTCCAGCCCTGCTATTTCCATACTTGATTTAATCGGCTACCTCTTGGGTGGATTAGATTTGAAGGGACCAAGTAAATGAATCGGTTGCCTGGTGCCTCCACCCCCTTTCTGCCATAACAGCAGCTCACGGTGTTTCTGGGAGGCTCTGCCAGCCTCTTCCCTGGGGCTGCTTCCCGTGAGGGGGGGCCCAGGTAGTGTCTGAATATCTTCTAGCAGCACAGAAACCGAGCAGAAGTTGCTCAGAGAGCTCATGGGAAAGGCCGTAATTGTTCTAATGAGAATCTCGTGGTACTTGCCTTGGTCATTCCTCTTACGCATTCACTTTTCCGAAACAACAATACCTGGGTTTATTCCATTTCAGTTTGTTCTCGGCTTTCTGCAGCACCCTCTGGGATTTCTGGGGGTGGCAGGAGTTGGGGGTGTCAGGGACATGGCCGCCCCAGGAGGAACAGCCATGTGCAGGATCAAAGGCATAGCACTGCATTGCCCGCGATGAGTCCAGGGCACGCTTCATTTCTTTCTTTAAAACTTTCTAAAAATTTTTTTTAATCATAGCACTATGATTTACAAAGTTACTCATGACTGAGTTTCAGATGTACAGTGTTCCAACACCAATCCCTTTACCAGTGTACCCTGTTTTTATCTCCCACCCCCACCCCACACCCAGCCTGCCTCACTGACAGGAACTTAAAAAAAAAAAAAACAACTGTAAACCACAGGGCACATTTCTTGAGGCCAAGTTTGAAAAGAGCCTGAAAATTTCCAACAGACAAAAGAACTTTCCAGCTGCCAGAAGTGTAGGAATGGCTTCTTTACAGGATGCGCTTCTTCCAAGACCTCAAATTCTCACAGTGGCTCGGTGATTTTCCATTCCATGGTCTTTTAAGAAGTTCTTCTAAAGTCACTTTAAATACATTTCTTCCACATCTTCATAGTCTTTTTTACTATGTCCAGGATCATGAGGACCTCCAAGACCTGTCCACTAGTGTCTCTCCACACCAAGAACCTGGGGTCATCCTTCGCAGGAGGAGTGTTGATACTCTTCTCCAGAGCAGATGTCATTGAGTTAAAGAGACTCAAAGCAAGCATAAATCCCTGAGTCCCTTGTGGAGCAACCCTCCTGCCTTTACAAATGACAATTTATCAGTCTCTACCCCTCTCTGATGTAGTCATAAATGTGTGCTTCCGTGGGTAAAATTTGCTTGTACAGAAAAAATCTGTTCCTGCTCTCACTCATTTTTCTTCCAGGCTGGTAGAATATTTGTGCAACTGTTTTGAAAATAATCCTTTTCAGCCTTGACAAAAGCCAGCCAAGTCTTTATTGGAAGTTCAGACTTGTACATCAAACAGTTCGATGATGGATTAAGATTCCTAGAACCGAGGTACCCGAGAGAGAATGCTCAAGCGTGTCGGCAAAGATGAGCAAACAGAAAGCCTCCCCTGTCCTTTGGGAGTTAGAATAGTCAACAAACGGAGTTGGGCAATTCACTGCTTTGAAGGGGTTCAAAGCAGACCGCCGTGTTTGCTTGGCCACCATTTGGAAGTGCAAAGATCAGGGACATCTAAAGCATTCGCGGAGCCTTTGAATGTGTTTGTGAAATTGCTGGTATGTCGTGGCGGTCTTTCTCAGTGATCGGCATGGCGGCACTTTTTATCTGTGGCAGTTTGGCAGGTGCCATCTGATCAAGTGAGTGGCCCTTCCAACACGTAAGGAGCCTCCCAGCACCTTCCAAAGGCTTGTGGAGGATGAGAGGCGGTCACTTCCTGTGATGGGAACTGGCCTTCCTGGGGTCAATAATGACTTCCTGACTGTGTTTACGAAAAGCCATTGCTGTGACTGAAGGCCTGTGCCTGGGGCCTGCAGACACGAGCCCTCACATGCATCAATGTGAGCCCACAGAACCGAGACCTCCCTGCAACAGGAAGCTCTAAATGAGTCGAGTTTATGCCCAGGAGCTCAGTGCTGGGGGTGGGAGGATCATGCCACTCAGTCAGGGCCCCACTTGGTCCCAGTTGCTTCTCTGCTGTGCAAAACATCCTTTCTGGGGTTCGCTTCATGGTCCAACTCAGCAGCTGAACCTTCAACCTTCCACCAGAAAGGAGACACACAGGCCCCACTTCCAGCGCTGACGTACAGACGTCCTGAAAGCTGCTGGTGCCACATCTGGTACACGCTATAAGTCAGGATTTACTCACATGGCTACAAGGTAGGGTGGGAGAATAGAATTCAGCTGAGATTTAGGGTCTCTGTCCCCATGCATAAAGAAAGAGTGGATTCAGTTGTCTCTGCCTTTCATTGGTGGGAAAGCAGAGAAACATCCCCTGCAGAGACACCATTTGAGGCCTGGAGACAGCCTTAAGGGGGTAGCTTCATCACCAAAATCCAAGGCATGGCGAAGAGGTCTTTAAACCCTGAAAGTAAGAGAAGGCACTCAGGGGTGTCATCCATGTCCCACTTCTTTGCATGGCTGCTTGAATGGCCTAGCCCACCAACACTGAAGAGTGGGGGGCTTGTGCCTTTCAGTTAATGCAGCAGGTCGGGTTTCAGGGATATGGGAGCTCCAATGTCCAGGGGCCTTCATCTCAAGTTGAGGAATTAACTGACTGGAAGATTCGGAGAGACCTGAGTTGAGTCTCCTTTGATGGTATAAATCTGGCACGAACCCACGTTTTCCACCCTGCCTTGAGAAAAAAAAAAAACCACCAAAGAACTTCAAAGGTGGTTTCTTTCTGCTCCTGTACACACTCTTGAATTTTCTGGTTTAGCAGAGAACTTGAGAAGCACGCATCATTAATTTCTCTGCAAAAAAACATTCTTCACTTCAAATGGCAATTAGTGATAACATTTCTATGTGGTGTTGTGATGAGATTTTTATGCTCATCTTCACATTGCAGCCAATTAATCATCGGGCACAGTTAGAGGATGTATATTTCATGAGACAGCGATATTGAGAGCTGGTTGATATTTACTCAAGGTAAATGGGAAGCCACGCAAATTAGCAGAAAGCCCATTGCTGAGCAAATAGGGCTGCGTGGCACAGAAATCTGTGGTGAAGATGGAGGATTTTCAAAACATTCTGGGGGTCATTAGAGTAATTAGTATGAGCAAGGTGGAAAGTTCCAGGGAACTTGAGCCCCCAGTCAGTCGTTTACAAACACACCAGGACTCAAAACCCATCTTTTTGTGTGTGTGTGTATGGGGGCGGGCAGGGAAGCATGGGCCACACCCAGGGTACCCAGGGCTTACTCCTGACTGCACTCAGGGTTCACTCTTGGCAGTGCTCGAAGGACCATTGGTAATGCTGAGTATCAAACCTGGGTTGGCAGTGTGCCCGTCAAGGACCCTAAACACCTGTAGTACTGTCTCCCCTGTCACTCACTGTCACTGTTGCTGTCACTGTCATCCTGTTGCTCATCAATTTGCTCGAGTGGGCACCAGTAATGTCTCCATTGTGAGACTTGTTGTTACTGTTTTTGGCATATCGAATACGCCAGGGGTAGCTTGCCAGGCTCTGCCATGCGGGCGAGATACTCTCGGTAGCTTGCCGGGCTCTCCGAGAGGGGCGGAGGAATCGAACCTGGGTCGGCTGCATGCAAGGTGAACACCCTACCCGCTGTGCTATTGCTCCAGCCCCATACTGTCTCCCCACTCCTCAAAACTCCATCTTTCCAGTGTCAAGGGCAATGATAGCCAGAGACTGCCTTTCTCTCCCACGCCCGCCTTTTTCTATTAGAGAATTCACCCTCTTCACATTAGACACAATTTAAATGGGCGCTCACCTCCATTTGCACTTAAGCCTACCAGGCC
This sequence comes from Sorex araneus, assembly GCF_027595985.1. Taxonomy (NCBI): domain Eukaryota; kingdom Metazoa; phylum Chordata; class Mammalia; order Eulipotyphla; family Soricidae; genus Sorex; species Sorex araneus. The sequence continues at coordinate 127,527,796 of NC_073303.1, forward strand.
AAATGAATCAGAAAAGCAACTTGACCCTCAGTCAAATTGGAAAGTCATTCGCTGGCAGGAAGGAAACTTGCTCAGCAGCTAAGCGGTTTCTTTGAGAACCGTTTATGAAAAACAAGAGAATTGCACTTAAAAAAACGCCTAGGGGTCTGGTCCTTGGCCAGCCTGTGCCAGGCTCCACGCTGGCGGGTACGCTGAAGCAATCTCCTTGTGTGGAGAGAGTTGGCCTGAGCGAAGGGCTCTGCTGACCCCTCTTTATTATGCATCTTCCCCTCCTGGTTTTCCAAGTCCCAGGAGCTCCCTACGTATGACTGGCTTCCCAAGACCGTGTAGATTCATTAGTGTGTTCTGCTGAACTGGCCCTTCCAGGATTGGGTCAGGCAGCTGGTAGGGGGTCCTTCAGGACGTGGCCCATTTCCACCACCCTGTGGCTCTTATGTCATTCTTTTTTCCTTTCAGGAAATAAAGCCCTTTCTTCTGGCAGAGGCAAAGAGAATCAGATCCACTTGTCCAGCTTCTTGCAGAATGTGGGTGATGGGGGTATAATTCCAGACCCTGTACTGAAGGTGCGGGTGACCTAAGTTCGTCGGAAGCATGAGGAGGTGCAGGGAGCCTGGAGGCAGCTGCTGAGGAATGAGGCTGGAATGCAGTCTTCATGATGGTTCTTTGTCTGTCTGTCTGTCTGTCTCTCTCTCTTCATGTTCTGCCTATTCCTGTGCTCAGGTTGACTGTTGATGGTACTCAGGGATAGAATTGGGGTTCGCTGCCTATTAGGCAAATGCAATTCTCTCTCTCTCTTCCTCTCTCTCTCTCCCTCCCCGGTCCAACAGTTCTCTAAGTTGCTCTGAATTGAACATTCTGGTGTGAATGGGAAGATGGGAGTGGCAGCAATAAGTGGGAAGTCAGCACTGGAACCTATTTTGGGTTCCACACTAGGTAGGAGTGATTCCAAGGTGGTTCTCAGGCTAACACCCAGAAACCTCGGCAGCTCCGTGCTACGGGGGGTGGAGGTCCAATGTGTGAGTGGATCCCTATTGAGATGCCCCTCTCTGCCCATCTTAAAGGAAATAGGAAGGGCTGGAGCAAAGTACAGTGGGGAGGGTGCTTGCCTTGCATGTGGCTGGCCTGGGTTCGATCCCGGGCATCTCAAATGGTCCTTTGAGCACTGCCAGGTGTAATTCCTGAGTGCAGAGCCAGGAGTAACCCCTGAATATCACCAGTGTGACACAAAATGCCAAGAAAAAAAAAAGGAAATGTGGGAAGACATCCATGTTCCATTGCAGAAGGCAGTGAAGATGCATCTAAAGCTGGGTACGTCCTTGCTAGAAAATGAAGCAGAAGCCAAGAATGACAGCCAGACAAATAAGTGGTGTTCCTTGGACTCTGATAATTCAGAGATCCATGAAGCAACGGGCTTTTGCAGAGAGCTATGGCTTTTGAGCAAGTCATTGGAGAGCTACCAAAACCCCTGAGAATCTCACCTCCTAAATAGGACCCAGCAGGGAGAAAAGAGCAACTCCAAATGTGCCAACTGTAGGAAGAAAGTCACGGGCATTCCCCCAACCAGAGGATAGTTGGTGTGGCCTTACTGGGCTTTCAGATATGTTTCGGCAGTCTGTGCCCTTAAATTAGGAAAAAGATGTTATCTCTTGCTTTCAAACTCTTTGAGGCAAAGCTACTGTGGAGGGATGTAGCAAGAGTCCATCCAGGTGTTTACTTGTGGATAATCATTTAAGCATTTATTGGAAATTCTACCCTAATTTTGATTAATATAACTACTAAGCAAGTCACAAATCAGATCATTGTATGTGGAGTTCCAGACTTGATTTTGTTTGTTCCTTGATCTGTTGCTCTAGCCTTGTACCAAGTCCTCGTAAATACTATAGGTTGAGGATAAATCTTATTATCTGACAATGCTAGATAAAAATAAGCAGGACTCTGGTAAGAACCTCTCTCTTCCCTAAATAATCCTTGACTTAGCAGGCCTTTTCTTTCTTGTTTGTGTGAATATGGGTTCACTGAATGGGAGCCATGTCCATTCTGACATTTGTCTAGCTGTGCTCCTGAAGCAGAACCACCTGGAACATGGTCATTTGTCCTTGTGGGGGGAATCTGAGTGTGACAGGTCATGCACTGAGGCTCTCAGTTGCCAACCAGGAACAACCCTGGTCATATTTCTTGTTGAGGACACATGGCAATCCATAGTACAAGGGACCAAAGAATGTAAACGTGTCTAGAAAAAGAATGAGAAATACTTAGAAAATAGAATGGGAGATACTTAGAAATCAAATGCTTCATGATTGCTTCCTTTTACTTTTGATTTTGAGCCACCCCCGGGTGCTCAGGACTTACTCCTGGTTCTGTGCTCAGGGGCCATTATTGGCGGTGCTTGAGACTAACCAAGTCAGCTGCGTGAAAGGCAACCAACTCAACCACTAAGGCTACTGCTCTGTGCCCTTCAGTTTTGATTTTTTAAAGTAAATTCTTTTGAATTTTCTATGTAGATAACCATATACAAATTTCTCTATAATAATACCTTTTTTGGGTGGCCATACATTTTTTTTGGGGGGGTGCTTTCTCCTGGCTCTGCACTCAGGGATCCTCGTACGCCTCTGGTGACCATATGTGGCACCAGGAGTGATCAGCTACGTGCAAGACAAGCGTCCTTCCCGCTCCGGCCCTATAAGCATACATTTCAATGATACAAAGAAAGAAATGTTCTGTCTTCCCTTTTAGAACCTGTGTGCCCCCACTTCCCTAGTTATGGGGGGCATCCAAAATGCTCAAGTTGAAGTAGTTTCATAAGCAGCAACTTCATCTAATTTCAACCTCAAAGGAAACATTTTTAGCATTGACTGTAATCATGACTTTTTAGACCCTTTTTGGGGTGGATTTTTAAACATCAGATTAAGGATGTCCTCTTCAACTTTCCTCCCCAATGGATTTGGGATTTCATATGACTTTTTCTGCATTTAGAGACAACAGACACTTGTCTCCATTTAATTGCTAATGCGGTTAATTCCACTCATCGGAGACAACCCTGCCAAGTTAAAGAGACAGAGCAATCAGGACATAGCATGGACAGTGGTCAGCGGTGATCAGCTCTGCCCAAAGGCTCGGAGGAAAATGCGCTGGTGGCTTCAAGATCCAGTAGAGGTGGGGAGAGAGGGCAGAACCTGTAAGCGGAGGAGAGGAGAGAGAGCCCAGCAAGACTCAAGCCTGTCTGCCTCATGAGCTGGGGGAGAAGGCAGCTAGGATAGAGAAGGGATCACTAAGTCAGTGATGGCTGGAGGGATTGTTCGGGATGGGAGATGTGTGCTGACAGTAGATAAAGGACCAAACGTGATGGCCTCTCAGTATCTGTACTGCAAACCATAATGCCCAAAAGGAGAGAGAGAGTATGGGGGAAATTGTCACAGAGGCAGGGGGAGGGTTGGAATGAGGGGGGGAACTGGGGACATTGGTGGTGGAAAATGTGCACTGGTGGAGGGGGTGGGTGTTTGATCATTGTATGACTGAAACTGTAACTATCTCATAGTGATTCAATTAAAAAAAAAAAGACTCAGGCCTGGCAAAGAGCTGAGCTGGTGGGCACGCGCCACTGGGGTGTCATTCATCGCTAAGTCACTGTTATACATGCCCCCTCTGTGTGACAACCATGATTCCTACAGACAGTCCCTAAAAACGGCCTCTCCAGCTGCGAGTCCAACGCCAGGACCTCTGGCAGTGTTTTCCTGCTCTCAGCCTCGCTGGCCTGGTGATGGTCTTTGATTCCTTTTCTCTTCTCTTGGTATTTTCCCGTGGATGCTGTTTCCATGGATACTGAGCTTTCCAAGTTCACTTAAAAAAAATGGAATCACTTCTAATTACAAGGTTAATTGTGACTGTTTCAGGTTGACAGTGTTTCAGGGGCTGTCTCTTCCCTCCACCCTGTTCCTGGTTCCCTGTGGCAGCACTCTGTACTTCCTTATAGCTCTGCGTTCCCCAGAGTGAGCACTTTTCTCCACCACCATCAGGCTGTACCACGCCCTGACCTAACGCCCCACCCCAGCAGCAAGCCTCCAACTGGAAACCAGTTCTCTTGCTCTGTTACTATTACCTCTAAGCATTTTTATTACCCTATTGTTATTTTTTTATATCACATATAAAAGGTCATTCTGTGTCTATCCCTTGCCCTCTGACTCACTTCACTCAACAAGATACTCTCTAGATTCCCCACATAGCAGCAAATTGCATAACTTCATCCTTCTTTCTCCTCCCCCCACCGCTTTTTTTCCTTTTTAACTTTTGAGCCACACCTGACAGTGCTCTTGGCTTTGTGCTCAGGGATCACTCCTGAGTACAATAGTGGGCTTGGGGGACCATTTGGGATGCCGGGGATTGAACCTGGCATGGTGGTGTGCAAGGCAAATGCCCTATTGTACTATCTTTCCAGTCCCTTCATGACTTCATCTTGTCTAATGGCTTCATAATATTTCCTTACGTAGATGCACCATAGCTTATGTATCCAGTCATCTGGTCTTGGGCATTTGGTTTGTTTCCAGTTTTGGCTATTGAAGTTTACTGATTTTTCTTTTCCTCAGCCTTGTCCGTGCTGCTGATGCACCCAATGGTAACTATAATCTTTTAACACTGGGTCTTAAATTTTTTTTTTTAATTGAATCACCACGAGGCACACAGTTACAAAGTTGCTCATGATTGGGTTTCAGTCATACAGTGTTCCAATACCCGCTCCTTCACCAGTGTACATTTTCTACCACCAGTGTCCCCAGATACCCTCCTGCCACCCCCGTGCCCCACCCCAGACTGTCTCTATGACACGCACTTTCTTCTATTTCTCCCCTCCCCTTCTCCTTCCCTCCCCTCCCCTCCCCTCCCCTTTCCCTCCCCTCCCGTCCCTCCCTCTGTTCTCCTCTCCTCCCCTCTCTTCTCCTCTCCTCTCTTTCTTCTTTTCTCCTCTTTCTTTTCTCATCTCTTTTCTCTCCTTCTTTCATCTCCTCTTCTCTCTCTCTCCCTCCCCTTTTGGGCATTATGTTTTCCAATACAGGCACCGATAGGTTGTCATGTATATCCTTTTACCTCTTTCAGCACTCAGATCTTGTCCAGAGTGATAATTTCCAACTGTTACTGTCATAGTGGTCTCTTCTCTGTCCCAACTGCCTCCCCCAACCATCACCACCACTTGTGGTAAGCTTCCCACCATGGACCAGTCCTCCTGGCTCTCATTCCTATTGCCCTTGGTATTAGTCTCATACTCTGTTTTTCATTTCCCAAAAATGAGTGCACTCAAATTTATGTCTGTCCTTCTCCCTCTGACTCATTTCACTCAGCATGATACTCTCCATGTCCATTAATTTATAAGGAAATTTTATGACTTCATTCTTGTTAATGGCTATGTAGTATTCCATTGTGTAGATGTGCCATAGTTTCTTTATCTAGTCATCTGTTCCTGGGCAGTCGGGGTGTTTTCAGATTCTGGCAATTGTGGATAGTGCTGCAATGAACATAGAAGTGTAGATGGGAGTTTCTGCTGTGTTTTTGGGTCCCCAGGGTATATTCACATTGAGTCTCTGAACTTCGTCATGTACTTTGGACTCTCATGTTTCCATCTCTGTGTGGAGAGTCTCCTGTTCATGAAGGAAAGGTCTTGCCTGGGAACCATGGGTGACTCTCTCTGAGAGACCCAGCATTGGGGTCACTGCTGTTTCTTGTTCTTGTAGTTGCTTTCACTCTTGACAACAAATCCATTTCTTACTTGCATAGTTTGGTGTGCCTTGTGGCAATTTATTAGATTTATTATGTGCTGGACACTGTGTGTGTATGTGTGTGCATGTGTGTGCATGTGTGTGTGAGATACCTATTATCTCAAGAGTGGGAGGGGTGTAGTATTTTTGCTCATAGGATCCCATCATATTATAGAGTCTCCTGAAGGCTCAATCTTGTTTTAAGCAAACTGTGAACAAGTCAAAAAGCATGTAAGGCATAAGTGTAAACCAATGTTATCGTTTATGTGATGATAAATCCTAGGGTTCATATTTAAAGGCCATCGGGTTATACAAAACTATTCTCCTTCTCCCTTGAAGATGACATCTCTGTCCCTGCTCACAAGGAAAAAGGAAAAAATCTCATTAAAAAAATTGAGTGTAAAAATATTTAATTGAGACATCCAATGACTCCACACAATAAGGGCCCAACTACAGTTGTGTGGTTCCAAATGCTTTTAACCAAGAGCACAAACATGGACATGGATGCCGCTGTATTAAATGTTCAGAAACAAACACTATTTTTGCTACATAGAGTCTAAGGCATTGCCTGTACTGAGATTGGGGTCAGGTCTATGCTGGTCACAGAGAGAGTGAAAGGCAGCGAGAAGGGCAACGATGTGTGCAAGAGCCCTGCGGTTCAGGAAGGAATCTGGAGACTCTAGGTGAGTTGGGTGTCCTGGACCAAGGGACGGCACAGTGTCTCTGGCCAGCAGGGACCTGTTAACTCCTTCCTGTGACGATGGGAGGTGTCTCTGGGTAGCATCTCCTCCAAATCGGCGACCACATAGGCCACCACGGCCCAGAGTGCCGCGGCCACGTTCATCTCTTTGGGGTTCAGCACCGACATGGTGTCACCCTGGGAGTGATGGAAGGTGAAGTACTTGGAGAGGTCATCTAGCAGGCTGGCCCCTGGGGAGACAAGGGGGAGAATTCTTACTATTATTTTTTAAAATTTTATTAAATCACTGTGAGATAGTTACAAGTTTTCATGTTGGGTTACAATCTCACAATGGCCAAACACCCATCCCTCCACCAGTGCACATTCCCTACCACCAATATCCCAGGTATACCCCCCTTTCCCACCATCCCCTTGCCTCCATGGCAGACAATATTCCCCATACTCTCTCTCGACTTTTGGGCATTGTGGCTTGCAACACAGACACTGAGAGGTCATCATGTTTGGTCCATTATCTACTTTTGGCATACATCTCCCATCCCAACTGGTTCCTCCAGACATCATTTTCTATTCCATCTGAAGAATTCCATCCCCTTCGCTCATGAAGCAGGCTTCAAGCTATGGGGCAATCCTCCTGGACCTTGTATCTACTGTCCGTGGGTGTCAGCCTCATGTGATGCTACACTACACTCCACAAATGAGTGTAGTCCTTCTATGTCTGTCCCTCTCTTTCTGACTCATTTCACTTAGCATGATAATCTCCATGTCTATCCACTTATAAGCACATTTCATTACTTTATCTCTCCTAACAGCTGTATAGTATTCCTTTTTGTAGATGTACAAAGTTTCTTTAACCAGTCATCTGTTCTAGAGCACTTGGGTTGGTTCCAGATTTTGGCTATTGTGAACAGTGCTATAATGAGCATATAGGTACAGATATCATTTCTACTGTGCTCTTTTGCATCCTCGGGATATATTCCCAGAAGTGGTATTGCAGGGTCGTATGGAAGCTCAATTTCTAGTTTTTGAAGGACTGTCCATATTGTTTTCCAGAAAGGCTGGACCAGTCGGCATTCCCACCAACAGTGAAAGAGCGTCCCTTTTTCCCCACATCCACGCCAGCACTGGTTGCTTTTGTTCTTTTGAATGTGTGCCAGTCTCTGTGGTGTGAGGTAATATCTCATTGTTGTTTTGATTTGCATCTAAGAGGAAGAATTCTGAGGGGGTCACTGGCCACATGTTGCTGCAGGGATCCTTCCCGCATCCCTCTCCAAGCCCTACCTGACTGGCCACCTATCAGCCAGAACTGGCCCCTGCCGTGATTGGCCCGAGCTGGGAGTCCTCGGGAGTGTGCTAGGAAAGCCTTGGCTGACCCGGGACTCAGGGAAATGGCTCTGGGCTAGGCTGACTGTGGCCCTGGAGCTTGGCACTCCTTGCAGGGTCACACGCCTGTGTTCTGAGAATGCGGAGCAGAGACCCGGAGAAAGATGGTGTTGGACAGCAGAGCCCACCCACCGAACAGGTTTTGTACCATCACCCATTCCTGGGTGCCCTGTCCCTTAGCCAGGTGGAGGACGGTTAACCTGCTTGTGTTTATGCAAATGTCCTGGCACTTATGATTCGTGGAAGAGTTGTATCTGCAAGACTGCAACTCGCACCTCCCAGCACATGGAAGAAAGCAAGCCCGCCCTCCCGTGCTCACGATTTCCCTCCCGAAGCCCTCAACCACATCTTGTGTGGTCCCCTCGGAGCCTCTGATCAAGTCCTGGTGCCACTGGAAAGAAAACTTTCTCCTGGCAGGCGTGGGGCAGAGCCTTAGGGAACCACGGCGGGCCTCGTGGAGCTCACGGCCACGGTTATGGGGGCAGCTGCGGGCAGCAGGGTGGTGGGCTACATGGGACGAGCCTTGGCACCCAGACGTGTTTCCGGCAGACCCAGAGCAGGCATGTGCAGGCCAGGTCACAGATGCTGGAGAGAATAAGTGTGTAGCCAAGTCCCACTACTTAAAAAAAAATCACGTCAGAAGCTGCAATTAGAAATATAATGTAAGTGAAAATGTAAGTTAGATACTAAGAAATCACGTGTATGAGATCCAGAGAAATGACAGGGAGCCACGTGAGCCAGTACCGAGGCAGCTCAGGGAGGGCCCCGCAAGCTTGGTGCAGGGTGTCAAGTCCCGGGAGTCCTCCCAGTGCTCCTCCTGCAGTTAGGGTCCGAGAGCAGGGCTCCCCTCCACTGAGCAGGCCTGTGCTTTGGTCCCAAGAAGGTGACACGCTATTTGGCAAGGGCTGGCGGAGAGGAGGGAAGCTCCCCAGCCCTCCCCCGCCACCCCTATTCTCTTCAGGAAAGAACAGAGAACAGAAACCACAGGAAGCCAAATGAATCTGGCCGCGGGGACCCCGTTTCAGGAAAGTAACACCAGCACCCCCCAGAAATCTTTCTTTACGGCAACAAAGTGGCCCCAATGCACTGGAGGCTACACCTGCTATGGATGGAACTAGAAATCCCACCCACCCCCGCTTTGGAAGACCCCCACAAAGAGTGGTGCTTGAAGAGGAGCGAAGCTGGCGGCCTGTAGGGGGGAAGGTGTGGATGAAGGACAGGGGAGAATACCCCACCCCGACGCCCTTCCCTTGTGTCTACGAGAAGAGCCCTGCTCAGTCCCGCTCACCGGCGGCTGGGAACGGCCCCTTTCACAGGCACTCTGTTAAAGGGATGCAGTAATACTATCACTGTTTAAGAATCATCCTGCAGAGAGGGGGGTTCCTTCTCCCCCCAGATGAGCTGATTTGTGAATTCCCAAAGCAAAGGAAAGGAGTTGGGTAAGAAAGAGCCAGGGAAAGAAATATGCTTTTAATGCAAGCACATTTCACTCCAAGTAAAAATTAGCTGCAGGCATAGCCACTCGACACTGGTCCCTCTGAAAAGGCCGTGGCAGTCCCTTTACGGGGAATCTACTGGCTGAGATGGAAAGCGAACAAACACTTAAAGGCAGCAAAAGGCCTCAGTGCTCTGAAGGGTGGCTCTCATTAACGTAATGTTTAGGACAAGCTTTGCAATGAAGAGCCAGTGGGTATTCTCTATGGCCAACCCCAAATATAATTACCGTGCATTTTATTAACTGCTTCTGCAGGGAGGTAAACTGCAATTTACACATTTTTGTGTGGTCTTAAAAAAAAGAAAAGAAACAGGCGGGTGATGATAGAGGGAGCTAATGCTGCTCTGTCATTAGCTGCCCCGTCACTGATACACGGCTCCAGAATTACAGAGCAGGGTAAATGGTGCTTGAGATCTGCAGCTATAGACCCTGAAACCCTTCCCAGCACGGTTTATAAATAACACCAGGATTCTTGCCGCTTGGACCCTGAGTCATTTTTCTTCAAGCATTTAGAATTCGTGACAAAAGGTGGCAAGGCAAGCAGGGCTGATGAGCGCGCTAGGAAGTGGCAGTGATGGAGAGGCCAGGATGCGAATACTGGGGTCAGTCCTGGCGAATTTGATGCTTCTGAGAAATAACCTTCCAGATGTGCTCAGCTGCCTCTACCACGTCGCGTTCACCTCACACTTCTGTGGTGTCTGTCACAGGGAGCTGTCGGAAAGGACAATAAACCAATCCACCTGACACCCAGGCACCAAGCACCCGGCAAGGTCCTGAGGAGACAGGGGTTTGTCTCCCGGCAGCTCTCTGCTTTCCTGAGCGGTTCTGGGGAACAGAGGGGAGTGTCCACCTCACGGAGCCTGTCTGAGAGGAACACGGCGGGCTGGGGGGTAAGGGAGGGCAGTCTGCACTGCCGGAGAGGAAGCAGCCGCTTTCCTCCCGAGGCTGGATGTTACGAGGGTGCGGGAGTTTGGCACAGGCTGGCTGCCTCCCCTGAAGACTGGCGGGCATGGTGGCCCAGGGGAAGGCCGCCATCCTAGCCAGGACTCGGGCAGGAGACCAGAGCTGGCCCTTGAGCCCTTGACGTGAGTGAGATTCCCTGGGCCCAGCGCTCCTCCCAGATCCTTCTCGTGGGCAGCTGAGCAAGCTTGAGACGGAAGCTGGGAGTGGGAAGTTGGCTCCGAGGGGCATGGTGGGGTGGTCTGAGACTCAGCCCCCTCTCCCACGCCCCCCCACGTCAACCTCCCATCTTTGCTTTCCAGGAACTCATGTAATTTTTTTTTGGGGGGGGTCGTCAAACCAGGCACTGCTCAGGGCTCAGCACTTAGAGATCACACATGGGGGGCCCAGGAGACCTTATGGGGTTCCGGGGATGAAACCTGGGTCAGCCTCCTGCAAGGCAAGTGCCCTCCCAGCTGTGTTATCTCTCCGGCCCCAGGGAACTAAGGCAGTTTGAAACTCTGACACAGGCTCCCAACCTTTTTTTCTTTTTTGCTCCACCAGGAGGTGCTCTGGGCTTACTCCTGGCTCTATACTCAGGGAGCACTCCCGGTGGTGCTCAGGGGGACCCTGCACAGGGCAGGGGATAGAACCTGGGTGGGCCACGTGCAAGATGAGTGCCTTATGCCCTGCCCTCTCTCTGGCCCTGCTCCCAACCAATTCTATCACTCGGCTGGCTTCTGACTCAGCCACTTGGGGACAGACCTCTGCCTAAAAAGGTGGACGCCACCCTCCCTGGGCCCAGCTGCCCATCTGCGGACCGTGGTCCCTCCCAAGAATGAGGGTGACCTCTCTGTGGAGAAATGCCTCACCCTGGGGAGCTTTCCTCCCCTTGTTGGGGCTGGGAGGGACTTTCTCTAGCGCAAAGCTAATGTGGAAGCTGGATATTCCTCGGAACACGTCAGCAGACAGGAAACAGCGCAGCACCCCCGAGCCCCATGTGCCCACTGAACCCCAAGATGTGTCCATTCTACACCCCCTGTGTTGTGTATCTACTGCGTCTAGGCGCCAATTTTAAATGTGGCAAGGGGAGAGCCATGGCTGCCCTCCAGGGCCCCCCAGGAAGTCACCCCGAGTTCTCCAACCACCCCTGAGGCGGAAGGACTCAGGAGAGGACACACAGTCGACCCATGAGCCGGAGCTGGAGCTCAGGTCCCACTCCTCGGATGGGCGAGGTGCCCGCCGGACACAGCTACGGGCCCACGAGTGTCAATGCGGCTTACACAACAGAGCTTGACCGCTGGTACGCGAACCCAGCCACGATGACAGCAACGGCCACGCACACACCCGCATCCCCACTGCAGCCGTCTGATGTGCGTCCGTGTCCTTCCCGCCCAACTGTAGCTGCTGGGCTGTGCCCTCTGGGAATTTCACTGGATGGTAGGACACAGTGGCTTGTCTTCGCCTGACCTAGTGCGTGGCTCCCTTCATTCGGTGAAATGATGATTTAGACAATCCACTATCGATCCGTCTCCCCTCCCCCCCTCTCCTTCTCATCCTCTCTCCCTCTCTCCACATCTTAGAGTGTAGTGATGACTCATCCTGAGTTTAATTCAAACTTCCAAGACGAGGAAGAGTGTCGAATGTCTTTTTTAATGTGTGTGATTTTTGGAAAACTGTGTATCTTATTCATGGATTGAGATCTTTGTTGAAATACTTTGCCCATTTTTTGTGGGACTTCTTGCCTTTTTGTAATTCAGTGGTAGGAGTCATAACTCCTTTGTCAGATGAGATGAATGTATAATAATAATAATAGTAATAATGTATATAGTGGGCTGGAGTGATAGCGCAGCGGGTAGGCCGACCCGGGTTTGATTCCTCTGCCCCTCTCGGAGAGCCCAAAAAGCTACCAAGAGTATCTCATCCGCATGGCAGAGCCTGGCAAGCTACCTATGGCATATTCGATATGCCAAACACAGCAACAACAAGTCTAACAATGGAGACATTACTGGTGCCCGCTCGAGAAAATCAATGAGCAACGGGATGACAGTGACAGTGACTATATATATATATATATATATATATATATAATATTATATTATAAGCATTTTCTTGTTCTGGGCTTTTCCGATTCTTCATGATATCTTCCAAAGAGCAGGCATTTTTAGTCTTGTCAAAGTACAGTTTATCAATATTTCTTTTGTTTGTTTTTGGGCCACACCCAGTGATGTTCAGGGCTTACTCCTAGCTCTGTGCTCAGGGATCACTCCTGGTGAGGTCCGGGGACCATATGAGATGCCAGAGATTGAACCATGATCAGCTGCATACAAGGTTAGGGCCCTACCCACTACTACCATATTTTCAGCTCCAACCAATATTACGGTAAAATGTTTTGTAATCCAATAAATATTTGTCTAACCTGGGGAGGTGGTGGTCAAAAGATTTTTGTCTAAATAATAATTTGTCTAAATCATAATTATTATAGTTTTAGATTTTACATTTAGGTTTATGATCCATTTTATGATCCATTTTAAATTATGTATATGGTGTGAATTAAGACTTAGGATGAACTTTTCTTCTCCCCTTACAAAGTGCTTTTTGTCCTTTTAGCATTATTTGTATTTGAGAAGGGGGAGTCTGCAATACATCGGACAGTTCTCAGGGGTTATTCCTGGTGGTGCAGGGGTGGTGAGTGGCCAGGTGCCAGGCATTGAACCCCTACACTATGCCACTGCTCCTGCAGTATTTTAAAATAAATTATTGATTTGCTATTGCTTTGCAATATTACATAAATTGAGGGGCATGCCGGTTTCACACCTGTACAAGTGTTAGGTCCCCACATTCCACCAAAGTTTCAGAGCCATCATCTTATTAAATTAGCCACGCTTTCGTCCCAAATCCCTCCCCCTTCCTTCTGGTAACCCCTCTGACAGGGGTTGTCAGAGTTCATTTGTTAGTTTTGTTAGTTCACTTGTTTTGGTTATTTTCATTCTCCATATGAGAGAAACGACTCTCCGGAAATCATTTCTAATGTTCTGTTGAGTAACAGCATCTCAAATTCCCCTCAGGTTATCACAAACAGCAGGATTTCATCTTTTATCCCCATTTCATTGAGTATAGAGAGCACAGCTACTTTAGTCCGTTACCAGCCAACGGTCATTTAGATTGTTCCCACACCCTGGCTATTGTGAAGAACACTGCTATTACAAACATTCCTTGCTATTACAAGGAATCATGCTTCAAATTAGTGCTTCCTTAGTCTTTGGAGGATCAAGTCTTAGTAGCAAGGGACAGAGAGATGGTACAGCGGGGAGGGCTTTTACCTTGTACACAACCCACCTGGGTTTGATCCCTGGAACTACATAGGGTTCCCTCAAGTGCCACAGGAGTGGTCCCTAAGCACGAGGTCAGGAGCAAGCCCTGAGTACTGCTGGGTGTAGCGGCAAAACAAACAAAACTCCTAATATTGGTGCTGCTTTTCAGAGGTTTAAGGAATCGCCACCTGACTTTCTATGGAGGTGACACTAATTTACAGTCCCACAAAGACGGTCCCAAAGCTCAGCACCACTGTTCCCTTTCACTTGACCAATCTGTTAAAAGTTCACCATTTTATAATTTTTTTTCCATAAAACTTTCCTGAAAGTCTACTGATTTCTCCTAGTATTTTCTATTTTCTATTTTACTCTAACCCCTCCTCTCATTTCCTTCCTTCTACTTAATCTGGGTTAATTTATTGCTCTCTAAAATTTCATTTTTCTATTTGGGCCGCACCTGGCAGTGCTCAGAGCTCATCCTGGAGCACCTGGGGGTACCTGTGGTGCCGGGGCTGGAACCTGGGGCTGCTCCTGCGTGCAACACCTGCACTGTGTCCACTGAGTGGTCACCCCTGCCCCATTTCTTTCTTCTCAAAGACTCATCATCTGTAACTACATCACGGATACTAGAAATCTTTCCATTTCCAATACAAGCATTTAACATGATGAAATTATTAAGACTGTTGGAGTAAGTCAGCATGTCCCCTCATGCACTGATGAAGCTTGTAGCGATGACTGAAACTTTCTTTTCTGTACCGAATGCCTAGCTACTTGAGCTCGAGGTGACAGAAAAATGAGTGTTGAAATCTCCAATCATACACCTGTATTTGTCCATTTTTTCAATTCTGTTCCCTTTTCATTTGCACATTTTTAAGGTTCCAGAACTGTGTGTATTCACATATAACATTTCTTTGTCTGCCTGGTGAATCGTGTATTGTAGTATTATAAAATGTCCTCCTCACTTTATAAGAATATTCCTTGTCTTGACATCTACTTTTATAGATAATATACGTTATTATGGTTTTTGTATGTTCAGAACTTACTTTATCTTTCCCCCATCCATTTACTTCTAATCTACTTGAATCTTTATATTTAACACATATATTTTTCAAATATTACTTCTGTTGGACTGGAGCGATAGCACAGCAGGTAGGGCGTTTGCCTTGCACGTAGCCGACCATGGTTTGATTCTTGGGACTCCTTTTATATATGTTTTAGATTGCCTGATGTCCCATCGAGAGTCTCTTCATTTTTCTCATTCTCTTTTCTGCTTTAGTTCTATAATTAGGCTTTAAGGACCACCAATGTTTTAGTTGGCTTTATCCAACTTGTCATTAAGCCTTTGGTGACATAAAGCATTCTTCATGTATTGTATTTTTCAGCTACAGAATTCCACTTGGTCCTTCTTAAAAGATTGCTTCCATGTCTCTTCTTATTTTGTTTTCGCATCTTTACATTCCTGAGCAGATCCTAATGGCTGTTTATATTCTTCTCTGTCACTGTCATCTTTGGTCTCCTCCTTCCTGAGGCTGTGCCTCTCAATTGAGCGAAACTGCATTATAGGACACATTTTCTTGTTTCTGCAATGTTCAGCCAATTTCTGATTGGATGACAGACTTTATCAGTTTCAGGTTGTTGTCCAGATTTTCTTGTTTTACTTCAGAGATTACGGACTAAATAATGTCTTGGTACCTACAGAGGTGCTTGATCCTTTGAAGATTTACTTTTCAAGTTGTAAAAAGGTGGATATCAAGTGGTCTTGATGAGAGGGCTAAATCTAGCTCTACTAAGGATGGTGAAGCCCTTGGATTTGTTTTCCCTTTTCTGCATGCATACACCACATTCAAGGCATTTATTTTGGCTGACCAGAATTCTAAATTTTGCCAGACCCGTGGGTTCTCAGAATTGTTTATCTTCCAGTCCTGGAGAGCAGTTCTGCGCTGCATCTTGTAGAATCTGACTCTACATTTTTTTTTTTTTTTTGCTTTTTTGCTTAGGTTGAATCGAAAAACTCCAGGGGACCCTTTGCAATTTCTGCCTCTTTCCACACTATTCCCGCCCCCCTCCCCATTCTCAGACTCCTGGGCTCTCTCCTCAGCCCTCCAGTTCAGTGAGACATCTGGCTTCACATTGAAGTTTGTTTTCCCTGCTCCCAGGCCTGAAAGGCGTCTCCAAGTAGAAAACTGGACACATTATAAGAAGAATATTTTGTTTTCTTTCCCTTTGAACCCCCAGTCCTTTCCTGTTGCCCAACAGGTGAAATTTTGTACCATTTTCTAGCTTTATCTGGCAAAGGACTATTCTAACAACAGTTTCTCTTTAGGCCTGAAGCAGATTTTTAAAATCTTATTTGCTTCTGAAAGATATGAAATATGTCAACTGGGGCTCTTGCTGACATAGCCTGCATTCCCGTACAAAGTTATTTTACTTGTCGCTCTATCACAGTGGTTAATAGCACAAATTATAGCACCAGCCTTGGAAAGTTTAGACCTGTGCATGTAACAGTTCAGGACGTGGGGAGGGTATTTTACTTCTCTGTTCCTTAATTTTCCTGTCTATAGTATAAAAATGATGATAATTGGACTTAGCTGCTAGTTTTATTTGAGCTTGAATAAGCTAATGAGCTAGAAAACTGTATGGCCTTATGAAAGTCTCACTATGGTGACAACTTGTTAAGGTTATTATTCATCATTGATAGGCCAGTTAGCTTACTCCCGCATGACTGATGCTTCATTTAAAAAATATATGGTGCAAATAATCAGCAAAATTATAGAATATTGCTTGCTTCACTGTGTTAGTCAAGAATCATGTCCCCATCCCATCCTCTCTCCCAGCTAATTGTATTAATAAGCAACAATAAGCTCCCAGACTGAGTGTTCAGGCTTGATTGAAAGATCAAGGATGTGTGACCTGCTTTTCATCTTTCTCTCTGGGCTAGCAATGAAAAAATCACACAGGTATTGTTCAGCATTGGGCTTTATATTTCATATTTTATAAGCCCCAACAATGGGCTTTTGCCCCTGAGTGGTGGCAAGAGATCAGTAAAGAACACGACGAATCTCCTTGGAAAGTGAAAGCTCCTTTACAGGGAAAATGACTGATCATGCACTTGTCCATGCCGTCGTGAATCCAGAAATCTGTATGCGGGGCCTGCCAGTGGCCGGCGTGACTTGCCAAGACCAGCCTTATCCTGCTGTGACAGGACATGCTGAGCTGCTCCTCGGAGCTGGGGAGCATCTGTCTGGGGAAGGCCGTCTCACATCCACACGCATTGGGCAAAGGTTTGTTCCTAACTGGCGTGTGTGCTTAATGGCCTGGCTATCAGCCACATGAGCAAGAATCAAATACGAATTAAAGTTTTAACATAAACAAACATCTTTGGTATTTACTCTGCAAACCAGCTCATGTACTTCCAGGCCCGCCTTCTCTTCCTTTCTCATCCTTCTTGAGTCTAGTCCCTTCCTCTTGGTCTTCGGGGCCCCTCTCTGCTGGTCTGGATGAAAAGGCCCAGCTGTCAGAGGACCCCAGAAAGAGTTGCTGGCATGAGCTGAAGTTCGTGCCTTGTAAATGTTTAATAATACTCTTCTGAGGATGAAGGGATAAAGAAGCAATTAAAACGCACGCTTGTGTCTGGCAACTGTGATCACATTAGATTTGGGGCCTTGCCTGAGCTTCTGACACGGTGCCGTGGGCCAGCACAGGCGCTGATCTGTGTAATCCCTCCCCGACACACATCAGAGAATGAATATGGGGGAGCAGCCACCCACTGGCTGTCATCCCACTCAGACCACAGCAGCACCCTCCCTGTGGACAACACATGGAATTGAAATCATTTTTCCTGCAAAAAAGATCAATCCTTGGGCTTTCTTGTGTAGTTTTACAGAAAAAAGAAGGAGGAGGAAGAAGAGGAGGAGGAGGAGGAGGAGAAGACAAAAATAAAAGAAGAATAAAAGAAGATAATAATAATAATAATAATAATAATAATAAGAAGAAGAAGAAGAAGAAGAAGAAGAGGAAGAAGAAGAAAAAGAAGAAGAAGAGGAAGAAGAAGAAGAACAACAAGAAGCAGAAGAAGCAGGCAGAGGATCTCTGCTCCCAGGTCCCATTGAGCCCAGAGTCCAAGGTCACAAAGTTCTGCATTACCGGGGTTCCGTGGGACTTCATTCATGTGTGACGCTCCACCCGAGCATGTGGAAAGTGGCCTGGAGCATGGTGGCAGTTAGGTTGTGGAGGTCGGCTGCCAGGGCTGGGTCCCTTGGGGTGGGGAGGGCTCTCACCACCCCCCTCTGGAGTGCCCTGAGTGAAAACAGCCTGGTGTGGAGTCCATTGCATGGTTACGGGTGCCTCATTTTTATGTTCCCTTCCCGGAGAAGCAGCCGTGAGTTTTGGACGGTGGCTGATGAGGAGATTACCTGGTGCCGGCAGGAGGTACCTGCTTCCCCCAATCTCCAGTGGCCCAGGGGTCACGCCCATAAGCCACCACCTGCCAGAGCCAGATAATCTTCTCATGGGTCACCGTCTAGAATCCATGGCTGCTTCTCTTGGAAGGGAACATAAAATGAGGCCCCCATAACCATGCCACCGGACTCCGCGCCAAAATGTTTTCACTCAGGGTGCTCCAGAGAAGGGCGGGTGAGAGTCCTCCCCACCCCAAGAGACCCAGCCCGGACAGCCGACCTCCACAACCCAACTGCCACCACCCTCCAGGCCACTTTCCACATGCTCGGGCTGAGCTTCATGTATGAGTGGACCTATTCCTACACTCTGGACTCATTTTCCATAGTTACCACACCATATTTGATTGGAGGCAAGATGGCGCCACCGCCGCCTGAACCCCTCATGCTCTCCCAAACCCGGCTCACCATCTCCCTTAGACAATGTGTGGCTCAGCACACCAGGCATGGAACTCTACATGAGATCCTGCTGGAACTCTGCGCGTGATTCCTGATGGACATCACCAGCTGTTTTGCGAGATTCAGATAGAATGGCATTGGCAGGGCATGGAGAAACTGAGGCAGCCACAGTGTCGCCGCCTGCCCCAGCTGGGCCGAGTCGCAGTGCAGTTGGACATAGAGCCAAGGCGGCAGTGTGCGCAGTGGCTCATTCACTGTGGGGTGCTGTCAGCCAACCACCGGGTGACCTGGGACTTGGCACAGGTGTTTGACCTGGCACAGACCCTCCGCTATAGGGTCCTGCTCTGCCAGCTGCTCAACAACCTTCGGACACACTCCATCAACCTCAAGGAGATCAATCTGAGGCCACAGATGTCCCAGGTGCTGCCCAGAGATGCAGGCAGGTGCGTGTTTGTCAGTGTGCAGATCATTACAACATGCCAGTTGACCAAAAGCTTACATTCGGTAGACTGGGAACACCTGTAAAGGCGATTAGAGGCCACCACAAAAGCCTCTGTCCCTCTCGGAGAGCCCAGCAAGCTACCGAGAGTATCCCAACCGCATGTCAGAGCCTGGCAAGCTACCCGTGGCAAACTCGATATGCCAAAAGCAGTAACAACGATGGTCCTCATTTCCCTGATTCCCAATATGCCATCGGGCTACACTATCATGTGACAGGGACGAATGGAGACGTTACTGGTGCCCACTCGAGGAAACCGATGAACCACGGGATGACAGTGGTACAGAGAAGAAGGAGGAGGAGGAGGAGGGGGAGGTGGAAGGAGGAGGAAGAAGAGGAGGAAGAGGAGGAGGAAGAGGAGGAGGAAGAGGAGGAAGAGGAGGAGGAAGAGGAGGGGGAGGAGGAAGAGAAGGAGGAGATGCTGGATTTGGAGCCCTCTCTGTAGAGTCTGAGAAGGAGAGAAAGAGAAGAGACAGAGGAGAAAGAGGAGAGAGCACTTCCTGTGACACATTATCACAGAAATTCTGAGGAAAGCGGAGTGACTGGAGGGCGAGGCATTCCTGGGAAGGCTGCAGGGCCATTGCATCTGCCTGCAAGCGCTGGCAGGTACAGCCGCAGGGGACGGAGTGGGCATTAAAGTGGGCGAAGGCACAGGCTGTGCCCAGGGAATAATGATCCGATGGGCCTGGCCGACCACGGGATCTCCTGCCACAGGACAAACATGCCCTGCTCCGTTGTCCAGGGAAAATCAATGGTTCATTTAGTCTGCTTCAAAAGGCGATTTCAGAACAGCAATTTTTTTTCTATTTTATGTGGGGGGAAAAAAATCCAATCATTTGTAACACTTGCCGCTATAAATCTGATGGGAAAGCAAAGGTCCTCTTTCCCGAAGACGAATGACCACAGGCGCCCTGCGTTCAGCCACGACCGAGTGGTCTGTGCCTCACACCCGGACCCAGGGATTTCCTGGGGCCTCCAGTGCAGTGGCCCCCCGCCTGGCTCCTCTGTGGGTGCCATGTTCACAGATTTGCAAGACAGCAGCTTGGAGAAGGGGAGACAGAGGCGGGCAGGGGTCAGGAGGGGAAGTAGCCACCCCGGAGCTCAGTGGGGAAGGACAGAAGCTGCTCCAAAGGTACAGCCGCAGAGGTGACGATGGACGTCAGGAATCGGAAAATGCATGTAGGCGGGCGGGCAAGGAAAGAAATGGGGAAGCCACCCGGGAGCACTGCGCCCCCCAATCTTGGGCCCAGCACCCCATGGCTCGATATTTTTCCCAGTAGGGCTGGGCAGATGCCCGCCAACAGTTCCTAGGGTCAGTACGCCTAGGTGCCCAAGATGGGGGAAGTTCTGTGTGTATTTAACAGGAAATGGAGAGTGGCTCGGGTAACGGCCACCCTCAGGAGCAGTGGAAGGAGTGACCCCATGATGCGAGTGACCACATTGGCGCCATGGCACAGGCGGGTCTCAGAGCCTGGCAAGAGGCTGAAGGAACCCCCTTCCCGGCAGCCGCAGCCCGGGGCCTCCCTCAAGGCCCGTGGCCAGCGAGGAAGGGTCAAGGGTCTGGAAGCGGGACGGAAAGAAGCAGGTTCGGGAGCATCAGGGACGTGGGGCTGGAGGGCTGGGCTGACAGTAAGGCAGGTTCGGGTTCGAGTGCGTGGAGAGAAGAGCCAAGGAAGAGGACATGCCTGGCGGGGGCTGGGGGGCGACGCTCATTATGGGAAATGGGGTGACTCAGGATGTGGACAGACGACATGCAGGCTGGGGCCCGAGCCGAGGAGGAAGTCGTCAGAGAGACGTGGGGGAGCCTTCCCCAGCGGAGCGAGTCTGAGCAGAGCTGCCCCAGCGATGTACCATTCTGTCTTCATTCTTTTTCTCTTCTGTTTAGTCCACTCCTGGCTGTGCTCAGGGATCACTCCTGGTAGGGTTCAGGGGACCCTGTGTAGTGCTGGGAATTGGGTCTGGGCGAGCAAGTACCCCGCTCTCCCTAATGTCTCTCTACCCTGCCCTGGGGCTCCGACCCCCCAGAACCCTCTGCCCTGTGAGACAGGCTCCGAGTCCTCCCGCTGGTCGGTGCTCCTCTACGAGAGAGCAGGCTGCTAGCCAGGCCAGGCCAGGGCTGGAGGGAGTTTCTGGGGAAGGTGTCTGGGGTGGCCCGGTGGGGGTGAGGACCTGCAGCTGGCCTGCCCCGGCCTGCACCCCGACAGGTCACTTTAAGAGAAAGCAGGTGCCCAGAAGCCAATCCTCCAGGCGACCCTGGGTACCAAGGAGAAGGCAGAGGGAAGCAGCCCCCTGGATTCCTCCTGGCTTCATGCTTCAGCACGCTTGTGCCAAGTCACAGTGGCAGGCAGAGGGGGTCTGTCCTCATGGCTCAGGGGTAAGGTGAGGCCCTTCCGGACAGGACACCAGCCCCCAAGGCTCAGGCTCCCCAGGTGCCGCAGCTAGGGCAGAGGGAAAGGCCGAGACCCGCACGTGGGGGGAAGGAGGGATTCTGGGGAAATCCAGAAGACGGGAGGAGAATGCGTCAACGACACGGACGGAGCCCAGTTGGGTGGGGACTTTCTCATCACCATCGTGATGGGTGACGCAGGAGGGACTCCTCATTCTCAGAACCACGCAGTGCTCACGGAGGGCGGGTTGGCGATGTGGGGCCCACGCATAGGATAGATTAGGGTGTGAGGGAGGACGGCAGTATGGGATGGAGAAGGGTTGTGGGGGGCAGCTGCCCAGCGGTGCGTGGTCACTTCCTACATGGCTGCCTCTCTGGCCCGTCTTCTCTTTTCCTTCCTCTATTTATCTCCAGCTGCTTGGTGCTGGGAACTGCCAGGGTTCAGTCTCTGCTCCTCGTCCCCGTGCTCAGACCCTCCCCTGCCCCCCTATGGTTCAGTCAGCTCAAGGCACGTTCCCAAGGATCCCCCGGCCACTACCTCATCTCAGCTCTCCTCCTGCACACCCAGTGGGCCTCTCAGATTGGCACCTGTCCCAAACGAAATGCCTCTCTTTGTCCTCCAAAGTGCTCTAGTCACATTGTCCCTACCCCAGTTTGTGCCAACACCACCTTCCAGATGTGTGGCTTGTTGAGCCCGAGACCCTGAGACCAAAAGCCCGAACCACCTGTGCCTTTTGCAGCCATCATTTCCTCCTGCCACTGCTCAAACATCACACTGACCCATACACTGACCCCACACACTGGCCCATACACTGACCCATACACCGACTTCAACACTGACCCCATACACTGACCCCATACCCCATACACTGACTCCAACACTGGCCCATACCCCATACTATGACTCCATACAGTGGCCCCATATGCTGACCCCATACACTGACCCCATGCCCCATACACTGACCCCCTGCTCCATACACTGACCCCATGCCCCATACACTGACTCCATGCCCCATACACTGACCCCATACACTGGCCCCATATGCTGACCCTATACACTGACCCTATACACTGACCCCATACACTGACCCCATACCCCATACACTGACCCCAAACACTGGCCCCATACAGTGACCCAAAGACTGACCCCATACACTGGCCCCATACACTGACCCCATACACTTGCCCTATACACTGACCCCATACACTGGCCCCATACACTGGCCCCATACAATGACCCCAAACACTGGCCCCATACGGTGACCCAAACACTGGCCCCATATACTGGCCCCGTACTCAATACAGTTCCCACACACGCCCGTTCCTCCCTCCCCACCTCATCCTGGTGGGGCTCCAGCAGCCCTTCCGCCCCAGTGGCCTCCCCCCAGACTGTTGGTCTCCCCCTCAGACGCCAGAGCAACTTCATTCCAACACCACAGCCCCTGTCCTCCCCGCAGAGCTGCCCAGGACGCCCAGGAGAGGCAGAGGCCCCCAGCCCGCTGCTCCAGCCTGGGTGCTCCAGCCCTTGGTCCTCGCGGGTCCCTCGTCATTCTCTCCCTGGCCCCATCAGCTTCAGCTGACCTGACCTTCTCACCGTTCCTGAAACATGCCAGGCGCATTCCACCATGGCACAGAACACAGCGGTTCACAGAGCACAGTGCTCACTCCACCCAGAATTCTGCTCCGCCACGACCCGTGGGGTGAACATCCGCTTTGCTAACCTCGCCTGCCCGAATCACTCATCCTGCCGGGCAGCTTCCGGCAAGAGCCCGCCTGGTCCCTTATGCCCACCTGCTCAGACTCCACACCTGCCTGCTTCTGCCCATCTCTGTCCCTTTGACTACGTGGGGGCCTCGCTGCATCCAGGGCCCCTGCTCCACCCTGCTCTTGCAGGGTGAGGCTAGGCTAAGTCTCTATCAAGCCGTGAGCGCCCCTCCCTCCACCCCCGCCAGTGCCAAGTGACGTGGGCACATCCCAGCATGCACGGACGACAAGGTGGAGGTGACCAAAGAGAATGTTTTACGCAAACTGAAGTAGAGGCACTGATATTCGTGAATTTGACAGAAAAAGAATAGAGTGAGTGGACTGACCACAGGGAGAATGGTCATTGATGAGCTAATCTGGAGATGAAACAGAAGATGGGTCTCAGGAGAATACAGTGAAAGATCAGACGTCCTTCCGAAGTCTTACTCTGAAAACCCCTAAGACCAGGGTTTCCAGTGACCTCAGGAACTACAGGAACACCTAGAGCCTTGCTAAGGCATAGGCTTAGGTGCTGGTCTGCACACAGTATTGGCTGAGGGCCTGGACCCCAGGGTTAGTGATCACTGCGGTCCCGTCAAACACTCAGCTGGGGTTCGAACAATAGCACGCAGGAGAGAGTACAGCAGGGAGGGCACCTGCCTTGCATCTGGAAGACCCAGGTTCAATCCTTGGCATCCCATATGGTCCTCTGAGCCCCACCAAGAGTAGAGAGCCAATAGTAAGTCCCAAGCACCCCAAAACAAATGACAAAATAAGCAGTAATAATAACAGAACATCACATTGCAGCACTGTTCACAATAGCCAGGATCTGGAAACAACCCGAGTGCCTGAGAACAGAAGACTGGTTAGAGAAACTTTGGTAGATCTACACAAACGGAATACTAAGCAGCTGTTAGGAAAGATGAAGTTATGAAGTTTGCTTATGGGTGGATGGTCATGGAGAGTTATCATGCTAAGTGAAATGAGTCAGCAAGAGAGGGACAGACACAGAATTACTGTACTCGTTTGTGGAATATAAAATATGAGACTGACACCCAAGGACAGTAGACACAAGGGCCAGAAATATTGCTCCATAGTTGGAAGCCTGCCTCATGAGCTGGGGAGAAGGCAGCTGGGATAGAGAAGGGATCACTAAGTCAATGATGGTTGGAGGGATCTCTCATGATGGGAGATGTGTGCTGAAAGTAGAAAAAGGACCAAACATGATAGCCTCTCAGCATCTGTACTGCAAACCATAATGCCCCAAAGTAGAGAGAGAGTATGGGGGGAAACTGTCTACCATAAAAGCAGGGGGAGGGTTGGAAAGGGGGAGATATACTAGGGACATTGGTGGTGGGGAATATGCACTGGTAGAGGGATGAGTGTTTGATCACTCTATGACTGAAACTCAAACATGAAAGCTTTGTCACTGTATCTCACGGTGATTCAATAAAATCGAATATCAGTATCTCCACATCACAGCCCCGAAGCCACAGCCACTGTCCATGGAGGGAGAAGCAGCTCGAAAGTGTTATGGGTAAGCGAGGAAATGGCCCTTGGCCTCAAAGAGAAATGGGACTCTTGGTGTCAACTCTGACAACGTTCTGGTGAGGAAAATAAATAAGCCCACCACAGGAGGAAAACTCCTGGCCACATCATATTTCTCTGGAGAAGGGAAATAGACTTCTAATTGTAGCAATAAGAAATACAAACATCTGGACCCTGGGAACTGCGAGCAAATGCGCAGCAAAGGGTCAGTCTTGTGACACTCGAGAGCACCCACAGATCAGCCTCCTCCGGACACAAGCCATGTCTGGCCTCCTCCCTTTGCAGGGCCTCTTCCCCGCTGCAGGCAACGCTCCCCAAGACAGTGCCGGCCCAGTAATCTGGTCCTTAAGGTCCTTAGACGGTTTAATCTTCTCTCAGAAATGAGCTGCAAGAAATTCAAAGGCCCCACGCCGCGCCCCCGCCCTGATCTTGATGCAGAGACACCCCAGAAACCCAGGAGGAAGCATCTCCTTTGGGATATGCTTTCATGTGAACACCTTTTCATTTTTGAAACAAACAAAAAGCTTAAGTGAGTGCATCCACGTGAAAAAAAAAATAAGTTCAGCATGACTTAACTGGACTTTGTCTTTCTAACTACATCCTCCTGTCTGTGTGGATGTAATGAAATTATACCCTGTTATCATCCCGCCCCAGGTACTATACTGTAAGTGTCCTGCCCATGGCCCGATACCTAGGCCACCTTGTCCATGAAATTATATTTATGCCATCCTGTCCACAAAACTATATACAGGGTGCCCTGGCCAGGAGCTATACCCACAATATCCTGCTCAGGGTACTATTTCCACGTGATTCAGTCCACAAAGCAGTACCCATCTTGTCCAGGAAATTATGCCCACACCCTCCCGCCTGTGGCACTATACCCACAACACCCTCTTACAGCCCTCAGGTCTCTATGACACATGTCCAGTATAGGGCACTGTCTGTTTTGACTTTTTTCCCCTCTCCTTTTAGAACCTACCATGAGAAGAATGATCAGGAAGGTGAGTGGAAGCAAGGCGGGGAGAGATGAGAGGTGAAGAGGACGGGGGAGAGACAGAGAGACAGAGACGGAGACAAAGATTCACCATCCGAACAACCAAATCAAGAAGGGTTGAATAAAGCAAGTAAGCAGGACGGAGGCAGGAGGTGAGACTCGTCCCACACAGCCACGTGCTGTGTTCTTGGGCCACGTGTCGGGCCTCTCACCTACCAGCCACCGGCAGCGCGGGATGGCTGGCTGCTTTGAAACACTGGGCCGTCTTTTCTCCAGGGCAGTGCTTTGTCACTCATTCCCTCCGATGCTGACTTACTGGTGCTGGCTTCTAAGTCACGTCTAGACTAGCTTAGTCTGGCCACGTCTAGACTCTGGGAAGCATGACTGATGAGAGGTGGCAGGTTCCGGCCCCAACTCAGGGGGTGGCGGGGTGACTGCCTGTGTTGATTACCATGTGGAATGTGACCTGGGGGGCAGAGCTGATGGCTTGGCCACCCCCAGGACCCTCCCACGGCAGGCCACGTGCACCCCCTCCCCGCCTCAGTTCTTTGGTCATCAGCAGTGCTTATGCTCTGCTTCGAGGCACGCTCAGAGCAATGGTTTTCATCGGAGAATAACTTGACAGGAGGTTTGGGTCAGGGTCAGGTTCTCTGAAGGTCAGGAGGGTCTCACTGCCTGCATGGGCAATGAGCAGGCTGCTTGGCTTGTGCTAATGCGATGGTTGGGGTCAGCCCTGGCTCCGTCCCAACCCCTCATGGCCTTGCCACCAAGAGGCTTCTCCTTCTGCCTAAAGAACTCCATGGAACGAATGCAGACAATTCAGCGTGCTTTAATGACACATTTAATTCCCAAGTCCCTTCTCAAACGTACTTAAGCATCTTCGAAGAATTTTCTCACTTGTCCTGTTGTGATATGGTCCAGCAAGACCATCTCTGAGTCTCCATCACTTTCACTGATGTCTTCCCCTGGGTCCTTCTAGATGCGATATTCCACGCTAAGAAAACCCCCAGAGCCGAAGCACAAGCTGAATGTTGCTTCCACCAACAATGGCAACCACAGGGCCATGCAGCCAAGAGCGCAAGGTCACAACCTTCTCCCTCTCCTGCTTGTCTGATTCCCATTTTCTGTCCCCCCTGTGGCATTACTCCCAAATCACAGCGATGGTATGAGGCTTAGTGGTTAGTAACTGAACAACGGACCTGGGATGCAAGCTCCAAGGAAGTACCCCAAGGTGGTGACAAATCAGGCCATTGTGTGGTTCTGCACAGGCTCTCTCTCTGCTTCTTTTCCTTTTCTCCTTTTCTTTTCTCCCCCTTGGCCTTCCCAGCCGTCACTCTTCTTCCCACTTCAGAGCTCCATTCAACTCTACTGTCTACCTGCATCTTCATCATTCTTGTCAAATTCCTTCCACACTAGCAAGTTTAAGATACATGGGGCTCTACTTCTTGGTGCTGCTGGATCTCTGTATCACTGTATCACTGTCATCCTGTTGCTCATCGATTTGCTCGAGTGGGCACCAGTAATAACAAGTAATAACAAGTCTCCATTGTGAGACTTGTTACTGTTTTTGGCATATTGGATACGCCACGGGTAGCTTGCCAGGCTCTGTGTGCGGGCGGGATACTCTTGGTAGCTTGTCGGACTCTCCGAGAGAGACAGTAGAATCAAACCCGGGTTGGCTGCGTGCAAGGCAAATGCCCTACTATGCTATAGCTCTATATCTCTATCTCTATCCATATCATTGGATCTATCCATATCTATCTATCCATATCCATATCTATATCCATATCCATATATATCTATCCATATCCAAATCACTGGATCTCTAGTCCAGGTAATCCTCTAGCATCTGTCCCATAATGAGCATGACTCAGGGGCTCAGCTGTAAGAAGGGCTCCTTTTCTAGTGCTCACAGCCAGCTGTTGAAGCGCCATCACAAGAACCAGACATGCTTCTGTGGTGTCTCTGAAGGAACTGTGGTGAGCCCATGGCTCTCTGGATGATGATGAAATTAGAAGAAGTGAGTCTGTGGGGGGCTGAAGGACATGGTGAGCCACTCCTCGAGGACGAGACAAGTGAATCCGCTTGCCTAAAGAGAGTGGTTTGCTTCATGCCTCTGTTATTTCCACCTCTGGGAAATCTCCGATGCGGCGGAGCGAGGTGCTTGAGGACTTCTCCGGGAGGAAGTGTAAGGAAGAATGTACGGAGATTGGTTTTGTCTCTGCTAGAGCCAGTCCCAGCATGCGCGGGAAAGGTGTTTAAGGGGCATTGAGTTCCTTTGCTCATTCACATCCTTTCACGTCTCTGATTTCCCAGAGGACAAGGGGGCTGCCCTGCCATCTCAGGAGTGGAGAGAAGTTGCAGTAGGAGAAGCCACTTGCTCAGGAAAGCATGCGAAGCCTTCTTACTATTCCCAAATGCAACACGGGGAGCTGGAATCCACTCACCCCCCCCAGCCCCCTAGGCACATAGGAAGCGAGATCAGGAAGCCGTTTCAGAATTCCTCTGAGAAATTTGTCCTGGGAAAATGGGTATTTTGGATGTTTCAACATCTTGGAATGGACCCGGAACTTGGGTGATGAGTCTTAATCATATCCAAAGGTGTGAAGCTAAACTCCTGAAATCCTAACTAAAATAATAAAGAACTGGTTGATAAGTACTTGGTTGCTATGTCAAATGAAAGCTGCATGTCATTGGCCTGAGGCAGTCTTCTTCACTACACTTCTCTCTAAATCTTGCATATCTCCCTTCCCGCACACAGCTCACGGCACTGTCCAGTCCAATCGCCAAGTGACCCAGGAGGGATCACGGGCTCCCAGTGGCTGCTCCTGCTGCTGACAGGCCCAACTTTCCCCTCTTTGTGGAAGGACATGGGAAGGGGCATTGGCACTATCGCCAATTCTCTTGGCGACTGCAGGCCATTCTGCTCCGAGGTGGGGGGTTGCTTCAGCTGTGTCCTTGGGGCAGTCAGCTCCACCAGACAGGAGGTGACTTCGCCTCACTCCAGGGAGTACTGGGGATTAAGTGTCATCCCTCTGGGCACACCTGAAGGGCACTCCTTAGGAAGAATCTCATCCCCCGAGTAGCAGGGGCTCTGCTGTCCAGCTGGCCGTTTCTAGGGGTGTTCTGGGTGGCTCTGGAGAGCTAAGTGCAGGAGGCCTGGTGCCACGGAGACGTGGGGCTCAGAGGAGGTCATCTCGGACTGGCCCAGAGGTGCTGGAGAGGGTGGGCAGGAGAAAGCCTTTCTCGGAGCAGGCACTGGGTCAAACCATGGGAGGGCTGGCCCGAACCGTCGGACACTGCGAGGGCAGACTCTCTTGTTTGTGCTCTTGTGGCTGTAGTTGGGTTACCACAACATGCTCAGCTGAATTAAATGGGAAGCAGCGGCACAAAGCCACACACTGTCACAGAAAACGTGGGGAGTGAGCAGAAAGTTGGCAAGACTGTATTTTGGCTCCTTCTAATAACCTGAGTCCCACAGATATCGGAGAGGAGGAGAATTTTTTTTTTTTGGGAGGGGAGTGGCACACCTAGCTGTGTCTAGGATACTATGTCTACTCCTGGTAGTGCTCAAGGGACCATAGGCAGTATCTAGGAATGGGAACAGGGCCAGCTGCATGCAAGGCAGATGCTTAATTCCCTGAACTACCACTTTGGCCCCTAGCGTAGGTTCCAGAAGAATAGGAACAGAACAGGAAGGAGTGGGAGAGACAAGGCTGACTGCAGGAAAGGAGCTGGAGGGTCACAGAAGAAAGGGAAAGTGGTCACTCTAAAGAAGTCCATTATTATTGATATTGTTACACTGCTTTCCATCGCTGTCCGTGTTTCAGGGGTCTTTTTTCCACACCCATTCCTAAGTTGTCAACCATCACAGTGACTTCATCACTGCCCACTGGACCCCTTCACCCTTTGTCCTCCCTCTGATGCCCCCTGCTGGTCACCTCAGTTTTTGGGTCCAATTTAAGGAATTATGCATTGATTTTTTTTTTCTCTTCCCTGGCTTAGTTTGTATCCAGCACATGAGCGAGACCCTCTGGTATTTGACCTACTCTTTCTCACTGATTTCTCTGGGCACATCCCCTCTGTCCCATCCACAGAGTTGCAATGACAACGTTTTCTTTTAGGGCTGAGTGGCGTGCAGAGACCACATTAGCACTAGGCTGGCTCTGTATGCTGCCCATTGTAAGTAATGCTTTAGAGACATTGTATGTAAGTTTGTTTTTTTTTAAACTATTTTTATATCATTTGGATAGAAACCTATGAGAGGAAATTCTGGAGCAGAGTGTAAATCTATTTTTAGTAGCATGAGAAACTTCCATAATATTTATACCAAAGGCTGGGCCAGTTTCCTTTTCTACCTCTCCTTTCCTTCACATCCTCCCTACACTTGCTCCCCGTCTTCAGGCTACTCTCCTGGGTGTGAGATGTAGTTTGGATTTGCAGTTCTCTTATAATTAAGTGAGATGAGCATTTTTCCCAAGTGCTGTTGGCCACCCAAATGTCTTCTTTGGAAAAGTCTGTATTGAGATTCTCTGCCCATGTTTTGGATTAGATTAGTTTCAATGTTGGTTTTTATAAGTCTCCTATATACATTGGAGCTTAACCTCTGGTCACTTGTATGATGTAAAAATATTTTCCTGCAGTCTGTACAATGTCTTCTTACTGAAAGCTCCAGTGCAATGCAGACATTTTCAGTCGGCTACAGTTGTGTTTGTTTACTTTCTGCTTGTTTCTCTTGTCCTTAAAATGGAATCCCCAAAGATATCACTGTCGCCAATATTACAGTGTATTCTACCTGAGTTTTTTTCCTTTTGTGCATTTTATGTTGAATGAGGAAAATTCTTGAGAATATTCTACATTTTGCTGAGGAAACAGTTAAAGCTCGGTTGGATATACTTTTCAGCTTGAATTGCATGGCTGTACAAAAGGGCAGGGAACTGAGAGCACAGCCCTGAGTAAGAGGAGGGGCGCGCTGGGTTGTAACCAGCAGAGGGAGTGGAAGCAGGTGGGTAATGGCTGCCCGTGGCAAGGGAAGGATGAAGTCAGGGAGGCAGTCTGGGGAGTGACTGATGGAGCGCAGGTCATCATCAGGAGCCACGTAAGACTGGTGGCCATGAGTTTGTGAGGGCATCAGACTCGCATATGCAAACGCCTTGTTCAAACAGCCCCCGGGGGCTGAGGAGAAGTGGGGGCGAAGCAGGCAGCTGTGTGGACTGATCTGTGAGGGCCAGACTCTGGGATCGGAAAAGTCACTCCCTAATGAGTTCCTTACCCTGAGATTTCACAAGGACTCCGAGCAATTTGCAAACCTACCATTCACCTGAGATCTCCCGCCAGTCATGCTGCATACAAATTCATCCAGTCAGAGAGACCTGTGAAAGAGCGGAGCCTCGAAACGCAGTTCTCTCCCCGCCCTCAAGAAAGAGAATGATTTGTCCAATCCGTAACTCTTGGAGAGCAGAGCACAAAAGTGTTTTATGAGAGTTATCCAGGGGATACTTTTGCTCTTCTCACAGTGTTCATTATGGAGGGAAATAAACCAGGACAGGAAAGAAGAAAAGGAGCAAGGAGACCCTCACCCTTGTGCAGCCATGGAAAGTTCCGGAGAGGCTCGGCCCTAGCTGAGTGGCCTCCTTTTGGGGCCTCAGCCAGCCACACACGGTGTTGCCAGTGGTGTCCTCCTGTTGCCAGCCACTCCCGGCCCCCACAGCCTGGCTCTATGTTCAGATGAAAGGCACGGCCCACAGGCCTTACCCTCTGCTTCTGAGGGCACCCACACTGCGCAGGACTTCTGACAGCACTCCAGGGCAACGGGGCGGGGAGGGGTTTCAAAGTCAAGGGATGCCTAGACTTTCCATTTTCTCCCTAGCTGCAGAGCAAGAAAAACCTCCTTGCACTAACTGCCGCCAAGGCCGTCACTGCCCAGTGAAATATTCTGGAATTTCTGGGGCACACAGCCACACATGCAGCTGCCACTCTACATCTCCAAACACTACAACAGTGACATTCCAGTAGGTGCACACCAAACTAGGTGGGGAAGTAACACAGAAGCCAACTAAGCTCCATGAACAAAAACAACATGGAAGGCTCGACTAGCAACAAGAGCTTAGTAAACCCTCTGACAAGGACTTAATGTCCCCAAGGTGAGATATAATAATTTTCACAATTTTTTTAAACTGAAGTCTTGTACATTGTTTGATAATTCTATTAGTCATTGAGTTGTAACAAGCAATAGAAAATAAATCATTTTGGGCTTATTAAAATAAAATAATTTGGGCAGACTTGGGGGATGGTTGAGAAAATGGGGACAATGGTGGAGGGAAGGTCACATTGGTGGTGGGATTGGTGCTGGAATACTGAATGCCTGTAATAAATGTGTCATGAACAACTCTGTAAACCATGGTGTTCAAATAAAGGGGTGGGGGAAACCAGCCTAAAACTGCTTTTTCCCCTCCTTTTAGTGTTTTCCCTGTTCATCATGTCAGTCTATACATCAACACCATCTGTAACACACACATGTGTACATATGTACATACATACATGTACATATATGTATGTGTACACATACACAGGCAAGTAAGGAATCGTGAGCTTTGTGGAATACTGGTTTTAGAACTCTCTGATAGCTGCAGCTTCTCTGGGGGACTGGAAGCTTAGGTGGGCCTGGCACTCGATGTTTGTTGCCCCCCTCCCACCCGCCCATTTCTCACTCAAGAAGACATTAGCTCCTGATTCCTTCCCCTGGCTCACCCTGAGCATCTTATCCAGACCTTCTGTTCCTCTTCCCTTGACTTCCTGAGCCCAAAGCTCTGATGCCCGGAAGGCAACATTCCTACGTGCTGGGGACACGGGATGGGCTCAGCTCACTGTCAGCGACTGTGGCACAGCAGATGGCAGGTTAGAAACAGCAGCGAGCAGGGAGAACTTCAACAAATGGCCATTAAAAAAGAAACCACTTGCCCTAAAACGGTTTTGGATGGTCAAGACAAGCATCAGCTACTTCCCAGCAGCAGTGGCCTCCACTGGTACCCGGCAGAGCTATGCACGGAGGCCAGACCTTCCTGGCCTCTTGCTGGACACCCAAAGACTCTCTGTGGATGGCACCTCCCACAGGGGCCTTCTGTGGTGTGACAAGGGGGATGATGATAATGGAAGCCCCTGTGATGCTTCTCTGTAACCTCAAAGTCAAATCCCGGTACAAACCACAAGTGCCAATCCCCCCAGTTTCCTGTGGACCACCGCCTAACTCAGGGCTGCAGCCTGGACCAACCTAAGTCTGCCCTTCATCTATAGGGGCTTTGCCCTGCCCACATCTTTTCTGCCTCCAAATGCCCCAGAGCAAAGTCTGTTCTCTCACACCCTGCCCAGAGACTCCTGTCTGCAAAGTCTGCTCTCTGGGTCCTTCCTCTGATGCTTCTCTTGGCTACGTGGCCCACTCTGCCAGGAGACCACTTCCCGGTCCTTAATGATGCAGAGGTTCTGGGGAACCTCCTTGGCTTGGAATGATGAGGTGGGTAAGGCCATGACAGAGGTTTGCTTAGGAAGGTGTGGGGAAATGTCCCTTTCAGCAATCTCAGTTCCAAAGACCCTCTGGTGAGTGTCTCCCCAGTTTCTCCTGCCTGGAGACCCCTGTCCGGTCTCACACTGACTCATGTCTGGGAAGGCTTTGGGCTGTATATGGCCTGACATCTCTCCCATATACTACGCCAGGCAAGTTCAGAAGCTGTTGGAACTCTGGGTGACCTCCATGGTCCCAAGTATGAGAGTGAGATGCTCCCCAGGACCCCTGTGTGGGCAGGAGTGGCTGGGAGGGGACTCTAGAGCACGGTGTGGGATGCGAGAGTGCAGTGAAGGGACATGGTTTGAAGGCAGCATGGAGAGTCGAGGATGAGTGTCCAAGTAGTTTTACAAGTTGGCATCTGAAGGCAGAGTGAGGATTCTCAAATGCAAGGGAAAAGACAGGGGCCCCCCATGGTTATGTGGCTGGTGGGACTCTGGGGGTTAGGGAGCCACAGGGCTTGCAGAAATGCGTTCATTTCCTGAGCTCTGCTCTGCATTCATCAGAGGCTGGATTGAGGTGGGCAGCGGAAAGAGCTTGTGTTGGTCTCCACTACAGAATCCCAGTAAGGTGAGAAGTTGCCCAACGTGGCCATTGCTTCCCCGGCGCCTGGAGCTCAGCTTCCTCACTCCTACACCAGTGAAGGGCCCCCTGTGCCCCGCGCTGAATGGGCACTCCTAGGGTTCTGACCCAGTGCCATCCACCCATGGCAGAAGGTACTGCCCAGCCCGGTCATTCCTGGTGGTTACTCTGGGGCTGCTCTTTGTGGACACATGAACCAGGACTCAGAGCCCAGCCTGGCCCAAAGGCTCTCGATGCCTCGTGTCTCCACGGTCTTATGGACCATCAAGGGAACATCGGAGAAGGGAAAGGCCGGGCTCACTCTGAACTTAACTGTGTGAAGCCAAGTCCAGCACACAGGAGGGATGGTGGCGAGAAGGGAAACATGAGCGAGGGCTAACTCAAGATTAGCCCCGATTCTAGCAACCCCTCTTCCTTGCAGATTGTAGATGGAGCTTCAGCAGAAAGGGACCAGAACTTGTTGATGTTTTAAAACAAAGCTGCAACTCTTACACTCCCGCCGGGAGTGGGTGGGAGGAGCATCCTCTCAACAGAAGGAAGGGCTTCACGACTTTCAGGGTAAGAGAATCTTTGGCCCGAGTTCTCTTCTTGATAGGAGAGGGAGCTGGGAGGACTGGCCCCTGGATGATGTGAGTTGCTTCCAAACTTTTTATTTCAGGAAAGAAATAAGCCAGGAGCAGGTGGAACTGAACAAATTTCAGCAATGGCTGCCCAGGAGTTTTACATTATATTGCACATTATAAGTCTAAATAAAAGAGTCACTTGTTAAAGTTATGCCAACCATTGTCAGGGCTTCATATCTTACAGCTAAGAGATGGGAAATCTCTCCACAGTAGTTTCAGCCAATCTTTCTTTTTAAGTTACTATGACTGGAGCGATAGCACAATGGGTAGGGCATTTGCCAAGCATGCGGCCGACCTGGGTTTGATTCCTCCGTCCCTCTCGGAGAGCCCGGCAAGCTACCAAGAGTATCCCGCCCACACAACAGAACCTGGCAAGCTACTCATGGCATATTCAATATGCCAAAAACAGTAACAACCAGTCTCACAATGGAGACGTTACTGGTGCCTGCTCGAGCAAATTGATGAACAACGGAACCACAGTGCTATGACAAAAAATGAGTTTGAGAAAAATCATACTACAAACCAGCCTGTTATTCTACAGTAGCATTTAAAAACTCCCCTAGGAATTATATCCTGGCTGCAAAATAAATATCATAGGCAAAGGCAGCACAGGCAGAGAAGAATTCTTAGGTAACCGTGAAGAGAAACAGCCTCCTTTTCACTTCAATCCCCATTATTCTCATGCTCACTGCGGGGAAGGCATGAGTCTCAGTCCTGCAACAGCTAAGATCGGAAAACTCTTAGGATAATCACATACTGGATTTTTGCAAAGCTGAGCTAGGCTGGGCAGTTTAGATCCAGGCAAACAAACTGTTCACCATTTCTCTTTCCCTCGGTCTCCTAGGGAACCGAGTGCAGCTACAAAACCTAAGCTGCTGGCCCTGGGGGAAGCTCAGGCAATGCTCAGCTTCTTTCCCCAAATCACCGTCCTAAACACAGATGTTTGGAAACAGCACAGATGCACTCGTCAAGTCTACAGTGATTTATAAAATTAAAATCCCATGGACTATGGATCACTGAGAACTCACATTTTCATCCCCTACCATTATGGGACTAATGTGTTGAAAGCAGACAAGACCTACGTGCGTGGCTGACCACTATTTTCTGGGCCATCGTTCCCTCTCTGCCGTGCATGGTGAAGGCAAACATGGAACCCACTTGCCAAAGAAGTAGGTTTCCTTTTGGAAATCCTATTATCAAGACAGTGGATAAAAAAGCAGGTCATTTTCTCTGTTCCCAACTTTTGTTTGGGTGTACAATGTTTAATAACTGGAGGTCAGATACCCTCTGACAACAAAAGATGCTTCCAATATTATCTTATAAACTGGGCTCATAGATCACCAGGGCAAAATAATAACTTTAAGTCTTTCCGTTTAGAATTGGATCAAGTACTCCAAAAGGTATAGCTTTTAAAGTTACACTAAACTAGGTACTGCAAAAAAAGGTATTTCTTTTTTGTTTTGTTTTGGGACTATATCCTGCAGTGCTCAGGTCTTACTCCTAGCCCTGTGCTCAGGGATCACTCCTAGCAGGGTTGGGAAACCAAATGTGGGGTCAGGAATATGACCTCCATCAACTGCATGCAAGGCAAACACCTTACCAGCTATACTAACTCTCTGGTCCCCCAAAAGGCATTTTTAAAAAACCAAGAATACTCTATGATGATAAAGTCCCCTATTTAGCAGTAGCCTTTGGTGTTTCTTGTTTTTTTCTTTTTTTACAAAAAATATTTTCATATGAGTCGCTCAACACTCATGTTGAAAAATCCTACTTATGGTCAGTCCTCAAATTTAATGACGGCCTTTGGGCTTTGTGAGGCTGATGCCGGGAGGGAGGTGATGAATGTGCAGTCTGGTGGAGGTGGCTTGTACCTTCAACCCTCGGAATGAATGCAGCTGGATCCCCAGTGAGAAAGCTTTTTCAATTTCAAATTCTGCTGTGGATTTCTTCATTTGCTATTCAAGATGCAATGTTAATTGCCATGACAACAAAGGATTAAAATCAGGAGAGAGAGCTCTGTGGGCACAGGTAGGCAGGAAGGTTCCTGGGAGGGGTGAGATGGGACCTTGGAGGCCGGGAGTGGGGCCAGAAGTGTCCTGGGTCACCCCTGCCTGGCTGGGCCACAGAGCCACAGGCGGTCTGGATTCCACGTCGCTCTTTCCGTGGAGGCTGGTGCTGGAGTGTCCCGTGTAATTTGCGGCGATTATCACAGATATTAGATGTGGAAAAACTTGGCAGGTCGCCTAATTCCCCAGCCCTGCTCACAGACCACCCCTGTTGAATATTTATGAGGCAGCTGCTAGCGGGCACCGTGGAAACCAGCCTATTCCTCGTCATGGACATTTCCTACCACCTAGGGGGCAAGACAATATTGAAAGTGCCTGAAAACCACCCTACCTGGAAAAACCTGCCCTGCAGGACTGTTGGAGTGGACACATTTGATTTTTGTCAGATAATGGGGCTTATTAAAAACTTCCATCGTGGCTGTCATCTTCTAATGTCTGGGGATCAGCGGACAGGTGTGGAACAAGGTACTTAAGGGTGTTCTTTTCCCTCTTCATGTGAAGCTGAATATCGGTGTCTGGTGGACTGGGATTCAGTGGCTAGAGTTACAGGAGGATGGATATAGATGACTTTGGTGAAATGGGTCTCAGTGGACCGAGGGGTATGAGGTTGG
The DNA here is from genome assembly GCF_027595985.1 of Sorex araneus. Classification (NCBI taxonomy): domain Eukaryota; kingdom Metazoa; phylum Chordata; class Mammalia; order Eulipotyphla; family Soricidae; genus Sorex; species Sorex araneus. Next base: position 127,564,828 of record NC_073303.1, read on the forward strand.
CTATGTGTGTTTCGGTCACTAGGCTTGGTGGATTGGAGAGACCTGAGGTTGGGTGTGTCTGGTGGACAGAGATTCGAGGTTGGCTCTGGGTGTCTGGTGGACTGGGCTCAGAGGTTGGGTGGGTGTTTGTGGTAGAAGGCGTGTCTTGGCCTCTGAGAAAGACCGTGGTCCCAGAAGCTGCTGTGTCATTGCTTCCAATGACATGCCAGGGACATATAGCCAGTAGAGAAGGAAGGTGTTGGTTGTGACAGTCCAACAGAGCTGCTTTTAGCATTCACCACACCTCCTCACTGGTCTGAGGCTCAATTTCCTCCCTTGTAAAACAGAAACAGTCACACACACTCCCGTGGACACCATGAGGAGCAGGTGAAGTCACGGATCTGTAAGGCATCTGGCACCGTGTAAATCTTGACTAAATATTAGCTTCCCTCTAAAAAGAATTTTATAGGTGAATTTAAATGTTCATTTTGAGAAGACAAATTATTCAGGCATACTGCTTTGTGAGTGCTTTATATACTTGACTATTAGCCCATTATCTCGTGCATGGTGTGCAATATTAATAAGAGATGCTCACAAAGTCCCAAAGTAGTTCTTCTCTTAAATAGATAAAGATGATTGTTAGTAGGGCCCTGCATATGCAAGGGAAAGATCTGAATGAAAGCAGGAGAACAGGAGTTATTAAACAACTCAGGGGTTAGGATGAGAGTGATAGAATATCCGGGTAACTGACTTACAGATTCAGCTTTACTTTTCTATGTTCTAGATACTTTCTGGAGAATATGGCTTATAGAATGAAGAATGCTACCTGCACACAGGTGAGGAAGAGAACTAAATTCCCAAGTACAGGGAGGCGTCCAGTAACTGGGAGTACCTGCAGCACTTTGAAAGCATCAGATCTGACTTGTGATGAAGAACATGGGATTTAAGGAGCATTCAGAAAGCATACCAAGGGCCAGAGTGATAGTACAGTGGGTAGGGAGTTTGCTTTGCATGTGGTTGACCGGAGTTTAATCCCTGGCATCCCATCTGGTCTCCTGAGCACCATCAGGAGTAATTCCTGAGTGTGGAGCCAGGAGTAATCCCTGAGCATCGCCAGGTGTTACTCCTTCCCAACCTCCCTTCCCAAAAGTAAAACAAACCAAACAAAAAACATACAAAATGTAAGGAAATCCAGGATGTAGGTAACCACAGAAGAAGAGGGGCTGGATGAAGAAGAAAGCCTTGATGCTTCTTCTTGGGTGTGGTTCTTTGGTGCACAAGCAAAGGAGGAAGTAAAGGCGGGGGGGGGGGGCAGTTCTCTTACAGGGGTCAGAAACACATTCTCAGGCGAAATGAAGCCTTTACCTCTGGGACACTCAAAACACAGACTTGGTAAGTGTCACCGAGGACTTGGGGCCCCGAGGGCCCAGGGTACAGGGTACAGATTGGGATAGAGATGGCATCAGAGACGCTTGGCAATGGCCAGAGACAGGAATGCCAACAGCCATGGAAGACACAGCCCCAATGAGCAGGCACTTGGGGCGACACGCAGCTCAGGAGGCCTAGCGAGATGGGGGGATGGTGAAGGCGCCTCTGGCTGAATCGTGCTAAACCATTTTGTTCCGCTTTTCATAGATCCAGCAGTTTAGAAACAGAAAACTGTTACCCATTCCCACAAGAAAAGAAGTGGGGGCAGAAAAGGAGGATGTGGAGAAGTCCTGCATGGCATTGCCCTGAGGGGCCATCTAGAGAGATCGGTCACTAATACAGCCGTAGAAGCAGAAATCAGACAAAATTGGTACCAAGATCAAATGATGAAAAGATGAAGAAAATATATTCCTTCACTGCCAACATGGTCTCAGCGACCTTCTCTTTACACATAAGTGATGCTCAAGAACAAACATCTGCGTTATCTGAAATCCACAACTGAATTCATATTTGCTTGATACAGGCAATTTCAATCTCCTTTGCTTCTAAAAGCTTCGTGAAAGTCCTTCACTCAAAACACCCTTTTTATATTGAAAATGTTTTACTTCTGGAAGCAGTTGGGCTTTGGGTTGTAAGGTTTTAATCCTAGAAGAGACTAAGAGAGGTGAATGCCCCATCTTTTTTTTTCCTTCAAATTAATGCTCTTATATTTGTTGGATAAAATGTCTAGGAGTGGTGCTGCTTGATCATGGTATTTCTTTTCTTTTTTTTTTTTTTACAATTTTATTGAATCACTGTGATATAGTTACAAGCTTTCATGTTTGGGTTACAATCACACAATGATCAAACACCCACCCCTCCACCAATGCACATTCCCACCACCAATATCCCCGGTACTCCCCCTTTCCCACCCTCCCCCTGCCTCCATGGCAGACAATATTCCCCATATTCTCTCTCCACTTTTGGGCATTATGGCTTGCAACACAGACACTGAGAGGTCATCATGTTTGGTCCATTATTTACTTTTGGCACACATCTCCCATCCCGACTGATTCCTCCAGCCATCATTTTCTTAGTGATCCATTCTCTATTCCATCTGCCTTCTCCCCTCCGGAAGTCCTTCCTTCTGGGTGCACCCAGGGGAGCAGGAGGTTGCAAAGCTCTACAGGAGTCAGATTCCCATCCCTGACACCACCTGGTGCAATCACCGAGTAGGAGCCCCCTGATCCCACCCGAGCACACGGAGCCACACATTCAGTTACCGAGACCAGGAACTCGGAACGCAGGGTCCACAACTCTGAACTTGGGGATCACCACTCAGAACTCTGGGCCCACTGATGAAGTCCAGGTTATTGAGGGAGGGTCAGCTGGTTGGAAAAACTCCTTGGGTTCGTTTAAAGTGCAGGCAGGGACTTGAGCCACAACTGTGACCTAAACATGCTTCTAGGCTTATGTGGACTTCAAACCCACCTACACGAGCATAGAATGAAAAACGGGAAGTTCTACTGGGATAAGGGAGGCTAAGACGCCAAGTTGATCTGAGGATCAGGGAAGCAGAGAAAATGTGTCTGTGATGAATTGCGTGTGTGCACTCACTGGCGATGCTGGACCTGGCGGATAGCACGGATCAGAGATATTATAATCCATCTACGAGAACCCGCACGCTTTAAATTGAACATCCAGAAGAATGAATGAACTAATTCTGATTTTAAAAAAACAGGGATTTTTTGGTAAAGGGAGTGTTCAGCAAACATTTCCCCTTAATTTAAACGTCCCCAAATTAAAGTTATGGGAATTGACAAAGGCTCTATGTCCTAGCAATCTGTCACTAGTAACAACTGCAACAAAAATGAGAAAGAGGTGGGTGGAGGAGGAGGAGAGAGTAGAGGAAGAGGAGGAAGAGAGAAATCTACTGAAGGTAAGCTTTAAAACTAGTTCTATTATAGGGGCTGGAGCAATAGCACAGCGGGGAGGGCGTTTGCCTTGCACGCGGCCGACCCAGGTTCGATTCCCAGCATCCCATATGGTCCCCCGAGCACCGCCAGGAGTCATTCCTGAGTGCAGAGCCAGGAGTAACCCCTGTGCATCGCTGGGTGTGACCCAAAAACCAAAAAAAAAAACAACCTAGTTCTATTATAGGTGAAGTTCTAAGCTCACCTAGATTCCCAAAGATCCCTAACAACAGATTTCACAGAACTCAACCATAGTTGATTTACACCTTAAGGGCCAGAAGGACAATTAAGACAGTAATGCCATAAACGTAAAAAAAATAGTGACCATGGATTGTGTGATTTCGTACTTTCTTAAAATACAGGACAAGGGGAGATGTAACTGTCATGCTGGAACTCTCATAAGACTGTGTAGTGTGTGAGATGAAGTGGCTGCTTTTTAACTTGACTGATGAGCCACGGGAGGGATCCATGAAATGAGCAGAATGAAGGTGTCAGCTATGGAAACAGACTTCACTTTTAAGTAAAAGATCTCCTAGATCACTCTCAGTTTCCCCAAACTCCCTTAAATTACAGTTATTTTCTGGGGTCTCTGGACTTCCCTGCTTACGAAAGGCATGCGCTTGGGAGCACTTTTTCACAGCTCTTCTTACTACACTGCTAACCTGTACAGACGCTCATATTTATTTTGACTCGAAGAAAGCTCACAGGCTAATGTGTAGTCGCCCTCATGGCTGGTGTCTCAGGGTCCAGTGTGGCCGTGCAGGGTCCCAGGATGATGTCTGTGGTTGGGATTCTGCCTTTACAGGTGCAAAGTCTCAAGAAACAAAACCTCAGCAACTGGAAAGGGTAACGTTTGCTGGAAGACAGAGGCGTAGAACCCTGAAGCTTCATGGAGTCCATAAAGTTGGGTTTGGTCTCGTGTCCCTCGAGGAGGAAGATGTGGGTATGGGGGAGCCATGTTCAGTGGCTGGGACCGTGCCCCCACATGCTCTGCTGGTAAAGAGTCCTAAAATTGTTCTTCTAGTTGTTCCAAATTCAGGGTGATTCTCAGCTGGGATTCCCAGCTGGAGTCCCAGGTGACCTTTTCTGTTTCAGCTCCAGTTGTTCTGCTCTGTTCTTCCAATCTTGGGCCAAAGCTGACTGCTTGTCCTTCCAAGGGCCCAGTGTCCTTCCTTGCCTACAGACCCTTTCTCCTCCGGCTCTACAGGCTCTACACTGAAAACCACCACCTCCCACACCCCTGCCATCTGGCAAAACAGTCCTCTGCCTGAAAAACACAGCTCAAAGCCATCTCTGAGTTGTACCCCAGGCAGCTGAACGCCCCTCTCCCCGACACTTTTGACAGTGCTTTGTTCTCCCTTTGTCCAAACCCTCTACTAACTCCACTAGCTCCTGGAGGGTAGGTGCTGTTCCTTATCTAAGGACATAAACACCTCAATATGATCATTCTAGGCTTCTCCACTTAAGCACTTTGCGACTTTTGGACAAAGGAAGCTCCCTGATCCCCAAGAGCCTTCTCTGAAAACTGGCGATAGAACGCTCATGAGCACGTCAAATGTTCTTAGGAAACCATAGGAGATAATGTATGTAAAGCATCTCGAGTAATACTTGACACAGAAGAGACACTCAGTCCATCTTAAACCCCATCCTTCTTCCTCTTGTCTGAAGGTCTGAGAGCTCTCACATGGTCCTGTGAGATGACTCTTGAGTAAATGCAATATTGAAATGGTCTGGATCTGGTTAAAGATGGAAGAACAGGCAACACACAGGTCTTTGGGGTCCAACAATTGATACTCCAAGGTGATTATTTTAATAAATCTCACAATTATGCATGTTTATAATCCCTTTTCTGCTTTACCAAAAAAAAGGTTAAATTAGCATTTAAAGGGGGCTGGAGCAATAGCACAGCGGGTAGGGCGTTTGCCTTGCACGCGGCCGACCCAGGTTCGAATCCCAGCATCCCATATGGTCCCCTGAGCACCGCCAGGAGTAACTCCTGAGTGCAGAGCCAGGAGTAACCCCTGTGCATCGCCAGGTGTGACCCAAAAACCAAAAAAAAAAAATCAGCATTTAATCATTTTAGAACCAGCAGTTTCAGGTTTTCAAAAACAAAGAACTATGAAGGGCAGAAGTGATCTCCTAGTTAGAGTAATTAGTATGACAGGCTGTCACTCATTTGTCACATGGGTGGTAAATCAGCTTTTTTCAGTACCCATGCCTTGGGTGGGAAAGGGGGGGTTTATACTGCTGGTGGGTATTTGTGGGATAAAGCAAACGGCCAGGTATGTAGTTGCCCCAGAACCAGGAATTTTGGCAGAAGACAAAGAACAAAGAAGACAAAGGACATCAAGAGAAAACATAAACGAAGTCAGGACATGTTGGTGGTCCCGAACTTGGAAATCTATCAATCCAAATATTTTTTCCTTTAGAGGAAAATGACCATCTGCTAGTTCTATGGGCTGCAAGAACCTGGTATGGAGACAGGGCCAGGAGCATTGGGCACATATGCTCCGACAGGGACAAATGTGGAAGGAGCCAGGCTCCCTGGAGAGAGCTGATTTCGGCTCTACGGCAGGAGACATCACCTCAAACACCATTATACCTCCAGAACAACAAAACTCAAGGCAACTGGACTTGGCAAGGAATGTGAAGAGGTTGTTGTGGGTGGAAAGTGGCATGCTCGGGGCACAGGGAGGCATGCATCTCTTTCCACTCATGTCAGATGCTCTTCGGATCAGCAGTTATCAGCGGCATCGCTGGATCCTATGTAGATCTATTTCTGATTTTCGGAGACTGTCTTCCATAGGGGCTTGGCCAGTTTCCATTCTCAACAGGACTAGTTTCTGAGAGTTTTGATCCAGGCCCGTCTTCCTGGTGTGGGGCTGAGACATCACTCCTGTTGGATTTGCATTTCCCTGACAGGCAGTGATGGTTAACACTTTTTTGTATGCCTGTGGGCTGTCTGTACGTGTTCCTTGGTGAAAGTGTCCATGCATCTGTTCTGTCCATATTTTGATGAGTCTGTTTGCTTTGGGTGGTTGAGCTGTCTGAGTTCTTTATATACCTTGTCGGTACTTGTGACACACTAGCATTTTCTTCCGTTCAGTTGACTGTCAAGAGTCTTTACTGCTCAGAGAGAGAAATGAAATGTTTTAAGATAAATAAAACAATATTGGGTGAGGAGATCGAAATAATCTAGACCAAGAGGGGTCTGAGTAAAGACTAGGTAGGGGAATGAGAAATTCCTGATGCAGAGTGCAAAGAATGTGGTTTAGCAGTCTCCCAAAATTTCTACATGTTTGACATCTTCTGCAACCACCAAAAGATTTCAACCATACTTAAAAAACATCTGATAAAACTGGTGGACCTGAATTTCATACTCTCCTAGCGCTTCATGAAGGGACAGCCAAAACCAAGGAATGAATGAGATGGAAACACTTTTTGAAATCTTGTTTCTGTTGTCCTCTACTGGGCTGGAGTGATAGCCCAGCAGGTAGGGCATTTGTCTTGCATACAGATGACCCGGGTTCGAATCCTCCACCCCTCTCGAAGAGCCCAGCAAGCTACCGAGAGTATCTCGCCCGCACGGCAGAGCCTGGCAAGCTACCCGTGGCGTATTCGATATGCCCAAACCAGTAACAAGTCTCACAATGGAGATGTTACTGGTGCCCGCTCGAGCAAATCGATGAGCATCGGGATGACAGTGACAGTTGTCCTCTACTGGTTTCCATCTATTGTAGATTTGGGGGGCTGAAGTTTCAATGTAGCATTTGTAATTTTCCCGATTTTTCTTCTTGCTTGGGTAGGGAGCCAGATGGTGGTGGGGGTCATACCCCGGCCTCTGCATGAAGGTGTGGGATGGAGTCCTGGATCACAGGAGACACCGAAGACATGACTGATGAGACTGAGCCTCAACCTTACTGTCCACGTCTCCATAAATGAGGGCATCCAGTGGAAACTTGTCATGTTCCCAGTGGAACATGGGGGCATAGCTGCTTGCCATGTAGCGTCCACATCTTCAAACATCCATGCCGTGGCACAGTTCACCAGAAAGGAGGCATTTTTAATTAGGAACAGTGGGAACAGAGAGCTATTAAGATTATGTTAGTCATCTGCATGATGGAATACTATGCAGCTGTCAGAAAAATGAAGTCATGAAATTTGCCTATAAATAGATGGACATGGAGAGTTTCATGCTGAGTGCAGAGTCAGAAGGGAAGGGACAGATATAGAATGACTGCATTCATTTGTGGTACATAAATATATATATAGTAGAAGAATAATATCCATGGCCAGGGAAAACAGAGGTTAGGAGGACTGGTCAGTGGTTGGAACTAACCACAAGGTTGTGTGGGGCTGAGGGTAGGTTAGATAGAGAAGTGACCATATGACAATAATAGCTGGGAATGATCACACTGGACAAGATCTGAGGGTTAAAAGTAGGTAAGGGATATTCTTGATAACCTTTTAGTATCAATATTGCAAACCATAATGCCCCAAAGGAGAGAGATATACAGAGAGAGAGAGAGACAGAGACAGAGACAGAGACAGACAGACAGACAGACAGACAGCAAAAGAGATAGAGAGACAGAGAGAGACAGAGAGAAAAGAAAAGCACCTACCATAGAGGTAGGCTGGGGGTAGGGGGTGATGGGAGGGAACTTGGGGATACTGGTGCTGGGAAATGTGCACTGGTGGAGGGATGGGTGTTGGAGCACTGTATGACTGAAACCTAATCCTGAACAGTTTTGTAACAGTCTGTCTTACAAAAAAAATCTAAACCAGAGAAAATTTTCTTAAAAAATAGATTGTGTTAGTCCATCCAGGCACAAAAATCAGGAACCCAGGACAGAGGTACCAACTTTCCTCTTTCTTCACACTCCTGCTCCCGTCTGTCCTGATCTTCTCCTTTCTCGAACACTTGAGAAGCAAATTTTAATCTAGCGCTATATGGCCTTATGAAGAAGCAAGATGGGAAATAAATGAAATTCGGAGCCCTCTGCCTCTCTCTAATCCTCAATACTGAGTTGGAGCTATTGGAAGATGAAAGCAAGCGAGATGTGGTTTTAAAAAGCAGCTCGACAAGGGAAGGAAGGAGCAGCTCCCCGGGGCTAGGCTCTTACTAAAGCAGTGACAGCATGGCTTCGGCACTGCAGTTTATGGACCCTCTCATGCGACCTTCCTCTTCCTACAAATGCAGATCCTACTGACTCAGTGGGTTGATCTACAGGCCTGCTGTGAAGGGGTGGCACTGGGCGTTCCAAGAAACTTGTAAGTGAACACGACAATTAAGAGCTGGGAAGGTGGTGGAGGGAGAAAAACAAGAAGTGTAATGTCCTTGGGACCTGGGTGCCTCCGCAGAGCGCGGGGGCCAGAGGTGGCCAGGGAGAGGAGGTGGCCAGGAGGTGGACTGTTGGACTGGGGAGGTGTAAGGGGCAGGGGGTGGTGAGCTTCTTAGAGAAGAGAAAATTGGGCGGGTCCAATGGCCAGGAAGAATGAATGCACAGATGATGTCAGAGACAGCCAGAATGTGGTTTCTAGATTGAACAAAAATCATGTTGATTTTCAATATTGTCTAGGGACCTCACTAGTATTTTAATATTAGAACTGGGGGAGAAAATGCACCCAGGCTTCCAGTTATTGAAATTGGCACCCTAAAACATGATAGGGGCTCAAGAATTATTTCTTGATTCAATGGACCAAAGGGAGAGAATGAAGAAAGATGAGGACAATATGGAGAAATGTTTCTCTTCCTTTTCAAAATCTAGGTGAGCGGTTGTTTAAATTGTAACTTAACTAGTATTTTGAGTCTTCTATTTTCATGTAAGTCATTACAATTTACCACATTATCAGTGACGTGGGTCACAGACTGGAATATTGGTCAGAGTGACTTTGGTATTTTATCTTTTTCTAAAATTCCTGAAATGTTCAATAAGGCCATAACAACTAAAGTATAAATAGCCTCATCATGTTTTCCAGGTAGGGCCCAAATTTGAAATATCAAAAGACAGTTCCAAAGTCATAAGGGAGGCAGCAATAACTTAATTCCATCTTACAGTGCTCTAAAACTCACTTGAAAAAGAATTCCAGGAAATGAGAGTTGTGGTCAAAATGAGCCAGGGGCTGGCTATAAATGACAGAAACTTCCCTGATCTGCAGAAGTAACAGAGAGGCGAAGGATAAGGAATGTGAGAAGAAATAAGAAGCTATTTACAATAACAAACTTCTTTCCCCCACTGGGGGAATTAGGCTGCAGTGGGGATGAACTGAAACCCTTTGCATAAGCAAGTGCCCAGTAAGATAAACATTTCCGACAGGGCTGTCGATTTGCACGGCCTCCTCGGCATTCCAGCCCCGGGCCTGGAGACTGTGGGAACAGGGCCACCAGCCTTGAGAGAGACAGAAGCCGCCTGTTCTCGGGATGACTTCTGCTGCTCTGCCCCAGGCAAGCCATTATAACCTGGCGTCCTTTTCTTCATCGGCAAAACGGGGGATAATCCGACCTACCTCTGAGGCGCCTTGTTCGGGTGGAAGAGGAGAGTGTTGGCAAAAGCCTGGCCCAGGGGCTCAGCCAGCGGTGACTCCTATTCTCAAACAGTGTTTAACTGGTCCCCATGGCAGAGCCAGAGGGACAGAGGGATGAGGCGACTCCTCCCGGGGCCAAGACAATCAGCTTAACTCAGTTCCAGTGAGAATCTTCCTCCAGGAAAGCGCATGTGGAAGGAACAGAACTGGGCCAGTTCTGCTTGTCCCAGGCCACAGAAGCAAGAAAGACCTGGCAGGGGGTATGCCAGTCCCTGATTTCAGTGCGCGCCCCTCCACAAACCAGCCCAAGCTCCACTCTAAGTCGCCCACAGTCTGAAAGTCTTTCCCTCATGCTCTGGTCCAAACAAGGATTTAGAACCTTTCTCAAACTGTAAGAGATTCCTATTGGAAAATGGATGGCTCAGAAAAAATCTGAAACGCAGAGGAAACATTGGAGACAACTGAAAAAACTTGAAAGGGCAATTCCTGGCCCCCGGCCCTTGCTGAGGATTAAAAATGGCCCCTAATAGACTCTGGGATCTTTCAGATCTGAAGCACAGCCCTGGCTGTGGAAGTAGACGAAGAGAGTTCTGCATGTGGCCAGAATATGGACAAACTGCTGGAAAGAATGTGGGTTCTTATATTGCAATAAAGGAAAGCTCCTGATCTTAGCTGTGAAACATCATTATAAACCTGAACTGTCCTAAATGCTTTTAAAAAACTATATTTCAAGAGTATGCTTTAAAATATCTTAAATCCATGCACTATGGGTAAAATGCCCTTTGAAGATGGGGCGGGGGCAGTGCTTGGGTTAGGGTGAATGTAGACAACACTTTTTTTTTTTAAAAAAAAAAGAAATCTATGAAATTTTTGGAGCTACAGAAATGACATGGGAAATGTTTCAAAAGCTGGACTTCCCATCTGCATGCAGTGTGCACAGGGGAAGCTCACAGGCCCCTCTTAATCTTTTTGATTGGGGATTTAATGGTGTTGAGCTACCTGCTTTGGATCTTAAGTGGTTAAGATCTGAGGCAGGGGGTTGGAGAGATAGCACAGCGGGTAGGGCATTTGCCTTGCAGGCAGCTGACCCGGGTTCGATTCCCAGCTTCCCACATGGTCCCCTGAGCACTGCCAGGAGTAATTCCTGAGTGTAGAGTCAGCAGTAACCCTGAGCATCACCAGGTGTGACCCAAAAAGAAAGAAAGAAAAAGAAAAGCTCTGAGGTAGGCAGGTAGATGGTGGCATGGGAGATGGGGGTGGGGGGGAGGGTGTGTGTGTGCTTCCTGGGAATGAATTCTAGGGATGGAATAAACCCAAATGGGATTGAAGCGGTTACTCTGTCTCTAGCCCTTAAGAAGCTAAAAGCATTATTGCCGGACCCACTTTGTGGCCACAGAAACTGAGGTTTGATAAGCCTCTACCTGGAGCTGGTATTGACGTAGGAGAAGCCCAGATGGACCCCGCAGGATAGGACGAACTTCAGCAGAGACAAAGGGCTGTGATATGACACTAACAAGGACCACTAAGAGTTCAAAGCTCCTCCCCTATGAAAATATCCTAACTGACTCTTACGGCCACAGGAAAGCCCAGCCAAGGCAGCCTGAAGAATATCCATCAAGAAGCTGGTCCGTAAAGGCCACGCGGAGCTCTCTGCCTCTGGGGAAGCTGCATTTCCTCGTGAATACATTACACTCTCTCCCCTGTCTCCCCCTCTCTCACCATCCCTCTCTCTCTCTCTCTCTCCCCCCTCGCTCTTTCTCTTTCTCTGACTCTCTCCCTGATATTTTCTCTGTCTCCCTCTGACTCTCTCTCCCTCTCTCCCTCTCTTTCCCCCTCTCTCTGACTCTCTCTCCCTCTCTCTGACTCTCTTTCTCCAACTCAATTCCTTTGACTCACCCTTTCTCTCTCTCCCCTCTCCTCTTCCTCATAATTAATCTCTAAATAAAACTGTTTACTTCACTATTCATCCCCTCCTAATTTTCTTGTCTGTGCGGGCAAGGTGACAGACCCCAAAAGCCTGGGTAGGATCTAGGACTGACTGAGCAATTTCTCGCTCCAGCCTGATCCACAGTTCCCCGAGGATCCCGGTGTCAGGATTGTTTCCCACGCCGTGAACAAGTGGGTTCCAGGCAGAGCTGAGGACCCACTCATGGGGCTGGTGAGACGTGAGCATCTGTACCCCGCAGGGCTCACTGCAGGCTCTCCTCAGCCCTAGATTTCCCAGCCACTTCCCAGGTAACCTAGGTGGGTGGAGGGAGTAGCAGACTCTGACCTCTGGCTGCCATCTCTCGCACACAAGACACTGGCAACCATACCGATAACATTTTCTACAGCCCCTAGAGGTCAAATCTATTTATATATATATATTTTTTAGTTTCTGATTTTGGAGCCCCGTCTGGCGGGGGGTGGGGTGTCATGAAGACCTTTTTCCATGCAGAGGACTGAACCAGGATTGGTTGCATGCCAGGCCAGCCTCCTAGCCCTTGGATTGCCTCTCCAGTCTCAAAAGTGTCTGCCTTGAACCCTGTGTTTCTAGCCTGTCTTCTAGGCTTCCGCAGGCCCACTCCTATTACCCAACGCCATCCGTGCTCAGCCCTTGTCTAACAAAACAGCTGCTGGATCAATCACCGATCAGGGGGAATCTGCCCATGTCGAAACGCCCATTGGAGTTCCAGCTTTTGGGAAGAAATAAGCAGCGGCCTGCATCCGAGCCTGCATCTCCGGCACCGACAATTCCCATGCCCCAGAATTTGGGTCAGGAAAGGTTTGGAGTCGGAATGACCTCTCAGCCCCAAAGGACATCCGCAACAATGACGGCCATGCCATCTACTTTCTCAAGTTTTAATGATATGATTGCTATCAAACACACCAGTTTTAAAGAGAACAATAAAATCACCACCAGGGTTCTGAGCCCAATTCCAGAATTACGGAATTAGAACCTCTGGGGAGGGGGGGAGGGGGCCGAGGGCTTCTACTCGAGAAAGAAGAGGGAAACTCATAAATGCATTTGCCCAAGGGTCCCTCTCCCCAGCCGAGAAGCCATCCGGGTCCCGGGGCCCGACCCGGCCTCTGTCTTACCAGGCACGCCGGCTTGGATCCAGTAGTTGATGTCGGTGCCCTCGCCGCCGTCCAGGAGCTGGGTGGTATTGAGAGGCTGAAGCAGGCACATGATATTCTTCATGATGGCCTTGGCCTCTTCGCTGCCCGTAAACTGCAGCGCTATGGGTAAGAAGGTGCCCAGGTCCGACTCCATCACTAGGCTGTACTTGGAAATGTTCTTCTAGAGAAAAAGAAAAAGCAAAGTGGCCGGTTCAGACCTGCTGCCGCTTCGCTTTCTCCTGGGGGAATCTAGGGAACTGCCAAATTCCTCCACCGAACCCTCCACCCCTGCCCCAGCCCACTCTGGGACCGTGGGGCCCATTGTGATTTAGGGATTCTCCAGGACATTCTCCCAATAAGCGGACAGCTGCCCCCAGCCTCTGGGAGGCTCAGCACTGCACAAGGAGCCTTGGGGTGTCAGTTCCAGCCCCGCAACTGAAGCTGAATCAGGGGACTCCACTCCCCGAGGTCAGCACCGGGGCTGCGGGTGGCCGAGGCTCAGCCCCTCGGCTGCCTGGCCTGTGATGGCAGGAACTCCAGAATCCTCCAAGGGGCCGGGAAGAAGGACAGGCCCTGAGGTGCTGGCCTTGCATGCTCCAGGACCCTGTTCAATCCCTGGCAATACTAAGGTCTCCTGAGCACCCCTTGGTGTGACTCGACAGCCAAACACATCAACTGTGAATCCTACAGAGACCCGAGACCGTAGTAGGAGAAATGGCTCGAGTTTTACTGACTTATTTCTTCCATCACACCATCGGCAAGCCAAGCCTTCTGGCGTGGATTTGCGCAGCCCCACGAACGCTGGAGGGAGCAAACAGGAATCAGCAACCAAACCAAATTCTCACCAGTCCATTGCCTTCCCACGAGGAACAAGACACCCTCCCCACGGGCTTGGTGCTCCCAGGGACCCGCCGAGGAGGCACGAACGTCACAGACGCCGGCACAGCAGACTTGGGGAGCGGGCAAAGGCAAAGGCAGGCGAGATTTCTCCCCAAGCAGGGCTGCGGCCCAGGCTGCTCGGTGCCGGCCACGCTCTAGCACCTGCACGTGTCTGCGAGGGGAACGGGCCCCCCTTCTCACTCCTGGGGGCTCGGGCACAGCTAGTGGGTCGGGGGGTTACTGCAGCTGCTTCTCAGGAACCTGTCTTCAAGCTGAGCCGGGAGTGTGGGGGTCCTTCCCCTGCAGGGGACACCAGCCACAGAGAGGGGACTCTGGAAAGCACACCAGGGAGGCCTGGGCCCAGCACAGCACACAGTAGGATGTGCACTGTCCACGTAGGGGTGTGGAAGGAGCCCTACCAGAGGCGGCATGTTTATACTGACCCCCAGCGCCCTGGGGACAGGTGGGGGCAGGTGGAGCGCAAACCTCAGCCCCTGTATCAGCTGCAAATGCCCTGTGGCTTTCACTCAAGGCCTGGGCAAAGGGCCACAGGAGGTCCACGAGGACACGGAGCTGTGTGTGCACACACTGGCACTCGGGGGTTCACTCAGAGTTGTGTTGGAATCAAGCCCTATCACATCCCTTTAATTTTAATTTCTTTTTCTTTTTGCTTTTTGGTTCACACCCAGGGATGCTCAAGGGTTATTCCAAGCTCTACACTCAGGAATTACTCCTGGCAGGCTCAAGGGACCATATGGGATGCCGGGGATTGAACCCAGGTTGGCCACATGCAAGGCAAATGGCCTCCTGCTGTAACTCCAGCCCTTTTATTTTTATTTTAAAATGTATTTTATTTTTTAGGGGGGTTAATTATGTTTTTATTGTGCCTGATACAATACAATTATCTGATGTTTCCTTGATTCTGTTGTTTTAATAAAATAAAGTAAATGTAGGTGAATGGCTGTTTCCTCCTTTTCAAAGTAATGCTTGCTTGACTGGGGGGGTCAGTGCTGTGTCTGCCCACCCACCTTCCATTTTTTAAAAATTTTTAAAATTTTATTGAATCACCATGAAATAGTTACAAGTTTTCATGTTTGGGTTACAATCTCACAATGATCAAACACCCATCCCTCCACCAGTGCACATTCCCCACCACCAATATCCCAGGTATACCCCCCTTTCCCACCCTCCCCCTGCCTCCATGGCAGACAATATTCCCCATAATCTTTCTTGACTTTTGGGCATTATGGCTTGCAACACAGACACTGAGAGGTTATCATGTTTGGTCCATTATCTACTTTTGGCACGCATCTCCCATCCCAACTGGAGAACTTTCCATTTATTCCTATCTAGAGCTTCAGGGAATGGGCCCAAATCCTAGGCAGGGAGTGAATTTAACCCCATCTTTTCCATCCCTCATGAAGATCACTAGAAATTGCAAAAAAAGTGATCTAAACGCTGGGAGAGCAGACTCTCTGTTCTCACTGTCGCACAGCGGGTCCTGCAGCTGCGGACAGGGTAGAGTTTAGGTTGGTTCTGACTCTCCTCCAGTTTGGGTCGTAACTGAGGGCAGAAGATATGGCAGAACCAGGCACTTTCCAGATGTTCCTTGGGATCAAGTTGGGGTGTTCCAGACGAGCATGGGTAGTGGAGTAGCTGCTCTCGATACGGGGAAACATCCCAAGGCCTCCTCCCATTTCACACCCACTTTACAAATCAGCTCATGGGGCCGGAGCATTAGCACAGCGAAGAGGGCATTTGCCTTGCACGTGGTCGACCCGGGTTCAATCCCCAGCATCCCAGATGGTCCCTCGAGCACCGCCAGGGGTAATTCCTGAGTGCAGAGCCAAGAGTAACCCCTGAGCATCCCCTGATATGACTCAATTAGGAAAAAAAACCTCAGCTCATTCTGCAAGAGGCAGCTTGATACCCACTCTCACCATTCTCATTCTCTGGGTGCAAAGCGGATCCCCCCAAAGAAGAGTGTTTCCTGTACCTGCAGCCTGGCACGGCGGCGGAGCTCCTCGCAGGAGCAGCGGAATGGGGCTGGGTGCTTTCATACCCTCCCAGCCCATCCCTCTTCAGAAATGCAAACCTGAATTCACTCTCATGCCCCCTGCCCACAAATCGGTGGGGCTGCGTCTTTGTTTCAGGGCTCTTCTGTTCTCATACCCGTCAGCATGTGTTTGGCTGTGATCTGCTGTGACACTGTCATCTCACAAGCCGAGGAAGAGGAGAGACCCGAAGAGCGGGAGTGAGTCACACAGACCCCCAGAACAGCCCTCTGCAGGCCTCCTGTCCTGCTTGACTGGGGCTCAGGGCCGTGTCTGCTCAGCAGCTGTGGGGTTTGTGCTCAGTGTCTGCAACCTGCGAATCATCTCTCCCAGCTGGCTCAGTGCCCCCAGCCCCCCAGCTCCCGGGCCCAGAGTGGCGGGAGCAGAATCATTTTTGCTCTCTGTGTAGGCGGGGCCTGGAGCTCAGACCTTTATTTCTGAGAACATTTGGCTTTGAACAGGCTCAGGTGCCCTCGGAGGGGCCAGGAGAGAGAGAGAGAGAGAGAGAGAGAGAGAGAGAGAGAGAGAGAGAGAGAGAGAGACAGACAGACAGACAGACAGACAGACAGACAGAGACAGACAGACAGAGATAGAGACAGACAGACACAGAGAGACAGAAACAGACAAAGACAGACAGAGATAGAGAGAGAAAGAGAGGGAGAGAGGGAGGGGGAAGAGGAGGAGAGAGAGAAAGAAAGGAAGGGAAAGAGGAGGGAGAGAGAAAAAGAGAGGGAGAGAGAGAGGGAGAGAGGGAGGGGGGAAGAGGAGGAGAGAGAGAAAGAAAGAAAGGGAAAGAGGAGGGAGAGAGAAAAAGAGAGGGAGAGAGAAAGGGAGAGGGAGAGAGAGAGGGAGACAGGGAGAGAGGGGAGAGAGGGAGAGAGAGAGGAAGAGGGAGGGAGAGAGAGAGGGAGAGGGAGGGAGAGAGAGAGAGCGAGAGAAGCATGACAAGGCAAAGCCCTGCATTATTTTTTCCTGACAGCTAAGCGGCCGACGGGGAGACGGGCAATCACAGTAAGCCACGTCGCTGCTAAAACTGTGGGTGCCACTGGCAGCCTCGCCGCCACTCTGCCTGGGGCCAGGGCCGGAACTGATGAGGACTGGATGCCCCTCTCCAGCCCCCTCCCTCTGCTGCTCTCTGAAGGGCCGGGCCAAGACAGACCCGTGTCTTCAGGCCGCTGCATTTCACCTGTCCTTTGAAGCCTCCAGAGCCCGGCGAAGTCTCCCCTGGAGCTGGCTCAGGTGACCGTCTCCCAGACGCTCCAGGTCACTGAGGAGACGAGAAGGAGCCAGGAGGCTAAGAATGGGCCTTGGACCCCAGCAAAGGGCAACGCACAGCTGATTTCATAGGACACGGGGAACGGCCTGATTCCCAGGGCCAGGAACAAGGCCGAGGTCTCTGCGCGCCTGTGGACTCACAAAGGCCTCGCAGCACGTCCTGGTCGGCTGCTTCGTGGCCTCCTGCAGGTCGGAGCAGCAGCACCAGTAGCTGGAAGCAGGGGGACCCCCAGGGTTTCAGCATGAAATGTGGGTGCTCTCAGTGGGGTGCGCTGGTGACGGCTTCCTGCTACTGGTTTCAGACCTTTCACACACCTGGCTCCTTGAACGTTCTTTGGGATCAATCCATCTTTCTCTGTGTCCATCTGTCACTGCATCTGTCCACACACCTATCCATCCACCTACTATCCATCCATCCATCCATCCATCCACCCCACCTATTACCTATAGATCCTATTCATCTCTTATACACCCAACAGCCTACTTTCTAACCACCCACCTACCATCATCTACCTATCAATGTCTTTCTCTCTACAGCCCCATCTTGAACACCCTCGTCCCATCCTTCCCTCTCAAGAGAAATACAGGAAATTAATTGAGCAGTGTCCAGCTGCCCAGTACGTCATCTCGGCTATGGGCTGTTAGGGATAGCAGATCAGAGAGTAGACATGTATATGTGGAGAGTCTAGAGAGCCCCCAATGTTGGGCTGGGTGGTGTGGTGTGTGTGTGTGTGTGTGTGTGTGTGTGTGTGTGTGAGTGTGTGTGTGAGTGTGTGCAGGGTGTGTTATGCTTTTGAGGGGGAAGAAGGAAAGGCATGTTTCAAAAATTAAAACTGCATCTAAAATTGTGTTTGGTCTCTTTCGAATATCAGCCCAGTGCCGGATGACAGGACGGGCTGAGGGCAGCATCATAATCCCCAGATGCCGTGTGTGCTGCTGAGGAATCCCGAGGAAGGAGAATTGTGATCACTGTGTCTCACTGACACGGAACGAGCGAGTATTCGGGCTCTGGAGTGCAGAGGAGCGAACTTTCACAGGGTGAGAAAATGAGAAGCTCAGACTGCTGCTTAAAAAGAAACAACCTTCCTACTCCCGAGAGAACAGGCGAGGCCCTTGGTGAAGACCTCAGGAGGGAGCCTGGCTGCCTCGATGGCCGAACAGCATCCGAACAATGTGCCCGGGTATGGAGCTTATGTAGGGAGGGTCAGAGCTCCAATAATGACACGAAAAAAATGCTTTGTAAAGAATTGTTCTCAAATACTAGTGATCCTCAGGAGCACTTTTGTAGGAGTCAGTGAACACTTTAGGATAGAGATCATCAGATGCTCATCAAATTGTCCCCTGCAATGGATGATGGCTGTGTTTGATATGCACCAACGGTCGACTTCAAGGACCCGGGACTCTCATCTCAGCTCTCTCCAGCCTCCCTCACTTCTCACTCGCCTGGGCCTTTTCCTTTTTTCCCTTCTTCTTTTCTTTCTTTCTTTCTTTCTTTCTTTCTTTCTTTCTTTCTTTCTTTCTTTCTTTCTTTCTTTCTTTCTTTCTTTCTTTCTTTCTTTCTTTCTTTCTTTCTTTCCTTTCTTTCTTCCTCTCCCTCCCTCCCTCTTTCTCTCTTTCCCTTCTTTCTTTCTTTCTTTCTTTCTTTCTTTCTTTCTTTCTTTCTTTCTTTCTTTCTTTCTTTCTTTCTTTCTTTCTCTCTCTCTCTCTTTCTCTTTTTCTCTCTCTTTCTTTCTCTTTCTTTCTTTCTTTTTCTTTCTTTCTTTCTTTCTTTCTTTCTTTCTTTCTTTCTTTCTTTCTTTCTTTCTTTCTTTCTCTCTTTCTCTCTTTCTCTCTTTCTCTCTTTCTCTCTTTCTCTCTTTCTCTCTTTCTTTCTTTCTTTCTTTCTTTCTTTCTTTCTTTCTTTCTTTCTTTCTTTCTTTCTTTCTTTCTTTCTTCTTTCTCTCTCTTCCTTCCTTCCTTCCTTCCTTCCTTCCTTCCTTCCTTCCTTCCTTCCTTCCTTCCTTCCTTCCTTCCTTTCTTTTTTTTCTTTCTTTCTTTCTCACACCTGGTGATGCACAGGGGTTACTCCCTACTCCCGGCTCTGCACTCAGGAATTACTCCTGGCAGTGCTCAGGAGACCATATGGGATTCTGGGAATCAGACCCGGGTCAGCCGCATGCAAGGCAAACGCCCTACCCACTGTGCTATCACTCCAGGCCCTCTCCTTGGCTTTTCTTACCTCCCTGATCACTCTTCTTTTCTCTATGCCTCCACACAAATTCTGCTGGGACTCCCCTCATTGTGGCAGAGGTAAGTGCAGCTATCCAGTGGAGTTCCACCCCACAAATCCACGCCCTCATGAACTGCAGTCTCATCTCCAACAGCTTCTGCACGTCTTCCCTGGACTGAGGATTCAGTTCCCATCACGGCAGTAGCAAATGACAGCACATTCCGTGGCTCAGAAGCTTTTCTTGGACGGTTCTGGAGTCCTGTGTGAAGTGAGTCTTGCTGGGCTAAAATCAAGGTGTTGATAAGGGCTGCGCCTTCTGCAGGCTCCAGGGGACAATCTGTTTCTTGGCCTTTTCCAATTTCTAGAAGCTTCCTCCATTCTTTGGCCCATGGAGCCTGTCACGCCACTGTGTGTCTCCTGTTCCTGTCGTCACCTTGCCTTTTTCTTCCCTGGACTCCGCCTCCCTCTCACGCAGATGGTCTGGCCCAATAAACAGCAAATCCACGCTCCTTATGGCTGAATCCAAAAATCTATTTGGCAGCTAAAAATTGCAAATTCCTTTTTTACTTTTCACACAAAAAGCTACCAGCAAATCCCCCTGGCTCTGCTTTGGAACGAGTTGTCTTCCCCACAAACACACCAACTCCCTGCTTGCTGCCCCGTCCAAACCAGTCACCTTCCCTCTACAAGAAGGCGAAAGGCAGCTTCTCCCCCGTCAAACATTATATCTCATAGCCTTGTTCCTGCACCATGCTAAGAAAAATTAAAAAATCCCCAAACACAGCTCTTCTTCTAGAACCTTCCAAATGGCTACCAATTCTCTGAAGTGACCTCTGTCCCTAAGGCCCTGGATGTTGACAGATCCAACCTTCTTCCATTTCTCGGACTGTTTCCCCCCACTCTTCTCCTGCTCCCTCTCGCCCTCCAGCCTTTTCTCGCCCTCCAGGCTTTTGCATCCCGAGCACTCGCCCCCTCCATATTTGTCTTTTCTGTGGTCTTGGGGAAGGTTTGCTTTCCCTCCCGGGCTCTGCAGGAAGAGCCCTCCCAGAACATCTGAGGTCCAACCCCCTTCCCAGTATTCCCAAAGCCTCATCCTCTTCTTCTTCTTTTTAAAAAATTGAATCACTGTGAGCTACAGTTTCAAAGCTTTCATGTTTGAGTTTCAGTCATACAATGATCGAACATCCATCCCTCCACCAGTGCACATTCTCCACCACCAGTGTCCCCAGTATCCAGCCCCTCCCCTTTTCAACCCTCCCCCTGCCTCTGTGGTGATTTCCCCCATACTCTCTCTCTCTCCTTTTGGGCATTATGGTTTGCAATACAGATACTCAGAGGCTATCACGTTTGGTCCTTTATCTACTTTCAGCACACATCTCCCATCCCCAGAGATCCCTCCAGCCATCATTGACTTAGTGATCCCTTCTCTATCCCAGCTGCCTTCTCCCCCAGATCATGAGGCAGGCTTCCAACGGTGGAGCAATACTCCTGGCCCTGTGTCTACTGTCCTTGGATGTCAAGGACAGTCTCATACTGTGCAGTCATTCTGTCTGTCCCACAAATGAGTGCAGTTATTCTGTCTATCCCTCTCTCTCTCTCTCTAATTCATTTCACTTAGTATGATACTCTCCATGTCCATCCACTTATAAACAAATTTCATGACTTCATCTTTCCTAATAGCTGCATAGTATTCCATTGTGTAGATGTACCAGAGTTTGTTTAACCAGTTGTCTGTTCCTGGAAAGCCCCATATTCTGGTTAATTTTTTTTTCTGTGTCAATGCTGTTTCTCTTCTGTCCCTTCTAAAAGAATGCGTGGTCCCTGGCGACAGAGACTCTCTGGTGGGAAGCCCTTCCCTTCCCTGATTGTGCCTGTCCAAAAGATGGGTTCCTTGCGCTTACTCTCAAAAGGTGAATTTCTCTGTCCACCATATCCTGTTGCCCCACAGATGGGCAACCTGGACCCAGGGGATGTGGAAACATTGAGCACCTTGACCTTATGCTGCCCTAAGGTGGACACATAAAGAGGGCCTGGGTGAGGCTCCGTGGGGCTGAGGGAGAGCATGGGAGCATGGGAGCATGGTTGGAGCTGGGACCAGTCTCTTCACTGTCCTGACAGCTGAGCTGTCCGAGCTGTCTCAAGGGCCAGATACAGCCTGGCAGACCCGGGTCACTGGAAGCTACGGATAAACATCAATATTCTTTTTTTTTTTGGTAAAAATATGCTATATGTGTTATTTGGAAGCAGGGAACTCGCTCAGGCTTGTAAGAATAACAAGGGATGGGGAACATTCTAGATTTATCATTTCATAGGTGATTTGTCTCATCTTTAGCCCGGATATGTGTGAAAGTTGGAATTTTATCATTGAGAAAATTAGGGAGTCTGATTTCTAACCTTGCCCAGACATGAGACCACCCCCTGTCCGGGCTAGGAGGAACAGACATGAGCAGTGCCTGAGTTGTCCTTGGGGGGCATCTGGTGAGATGCCTATTAATCTGCTCAGCTGATTTAGCAGAAGTTTTCCACAGAAAGATCAGAAGAAAGCAAAACTTTCTAGGTCTTTGGGTTTATGGTTCAAGGAACTCTCCTGTATCTAGACAACAGCGAAATGAATGTCAAGGAAGGCTGAGTAGGGCCAGAACGATGGGAGGGCATTTGCCCTGCATGTGGCAACCAGGGTTTGACCCCCGGCACCACTTAGAGCCTGACCACAAAGAGTGATCCCTGAGTGCAGAGTTAGGAGTGACCGCTGAGCGCCCAAACAAAATAAAACAAAAACAAAGCAAGCTGACTAAATTAGCCACAAAGCCCTCCCTACCCAGCCAAGCCTGGTCTGCGGGACAGTGAGTCTCGTGGCCTGGGGGCTGGGGGCTACAACGACCTATGCTATGGAGGGAAGCCATAGGGCATAAATTTGGGGTGGAGGGGGCGGCTATAGGGGAACTTTCACTGGAGTGCAGTAAAGCCCAGAAGAAGATATAATCACTGTCACTGTCGTCCCGTTGTTCATCGATTTGCTTGAGTGGGCACCAGTAACGTCTCCATTGTGAGACTAGTCGTTACTGTTTTTGGCATATCGAATGGGTAGCCATGGGTAGCTTGCCAGGCTCAGGCGTGCGGGCAGGATACTTTCATAGCTTGCCGGGCTTTCCAGAGGGATGGAGGAATCGAACCCAGGTCGGCCAGTGTGCAAGGCAAGCGCCCCACCTGCTGTGCTATGGAAGAAGATAGACTCTGGGTAAGTGCAGAGTGGTTGCAAGAGGGCATAGAAGTAACTAAAGCAGCGCGTAAGAGTCCAGACAGGCAGAGTCTGTGAGGCTCAGGAGGACCACATGGAGGAGGCCCGTGGGGGATGCTGACCGCAGGGCCCAGAAGGTTCCCGAGATAAAGAGACGAGGCCTCTGAGGGTGCTCCATCCCCGCCACAGGCAACACCAGCAACTCAGCACCACAGCCTGGAAACTGAGCTTCCTCAGGGCCGGACGGAGGTGCCGAGAGAGGAGAAAACACTGGCAATACCGAGGGAGCACTGATGTGGAGAGAACTACGAGTCCCCAGCTCTCTGGACAGCCTCAGACGCCAGCCTCTCCACGGGACAGTGCGAGCCCTGCCAAAGGTCTGGTGTCTGTTTGATATTAACGTGTTGCAAGTGCTGAGTCCCTTTCCAGCCCGACCCTTCCCATTTCATCCGCAAAGACACCAAACTCTGGGGACCCACTTGCCCCATGCCCGTCCTAGGCTGTCTACAACCCACCGACACATCAACTGGTGCCCGCCTCTAAGCACGCCTGGTCTGGCAGCCTCATCCCTTCCCTGCTTCCCCCGGGGCCCCCCACCCTCCCAACCCCAACAGTCCCACCCTGATCAGCCTCTGCTGCTTCAGTCCCCCTCCCATCTCATCCCAAACTAGCTCTCAGAAGGTTAACTCGGATCCCGTCAGTTCTTCGCTCCAAAGCCCCCGACAGCTCAACTCTCCCTCTGAGAAAACGGCTGGTGAGAGGCTGGCCTCCTGCAGATCGGCCACCTCTGGTCTGACTTTCTCCTTCCCTCCGACCACTCACCACTTCACTTCACACCCCTAAACATCCTGGCAATTTCCTGAAGACCAAGCTGATCCCTCTTGGCGGTGCCTCGCAGCCACTCTGCACTTGGCTGGAACACATCTTCTCCTGGTTTACTGCATTCTAACTCCAGTGAAAGCATCCCTGTAGCCGCCCCTCCACCCCAATCCACGCCCTTCCCTCACAGCCAGTCTCTTCCACGTCCCATTTTCTCCTCCCTGGTCCTTTCCATGCTATTTTACTCATTTATCCAACTTGTTATCGGCTCTGATGTGCTAGCACAGAAGCAAAATGAGGGCAGAGTTTTAAGCAGAGTCTGCCATGGAAATACACGCTATGCAGTCCTATGAAAGGGAAATCTTGCTGTTTGCTCGAGGGGAACAGAACAAAATAAGTGGAGGAGGACAAATACCAGATGATCTCATGCTTGTGTGGTGTGTGGAGACCCCAAACAAGGTACAGTAAAGAACTGAAGGGCGACAAGTCGTTGAACTTGAGTGGCAAAACTCTTATTTTGAAGCAAAGGAGGAGAGAGAATGAAGGGGTGGGCTGGGGGTAACACTAGGACCTTAGCAGGGGTCGCGGTCACTTTGGTGGTGCCGTAGTGAGGTGACTGTACCTCAAAACCAACCAGTGTCAACACAATGGCAAGCATGTCATTCAAACGCTAATGACTGAAATAAAACAAAACGAAGAAACTTAGGAGTGTCTGAAACCGAAAAGGCTCTTTGTAGCTATGTGCGAAGTGAAGAAATCAATATGAAAGGTGTTCGAAAACGTGTTTGTGTGTACATGTATGAATGTGTGTGTTCATGTGTCCTTTGAGCACATATTGAGATTAAATTTTGGATGAGGTGATAACAGGAAAGAGGCCAGTGACCAGGGGGTGAGGGTCGCTGGCATTTGTGAGAAATAAGTCAATATCAGTTTTTCAGGATTAAAAAAAATTTTTCCCCCAAGAAAGTATAGGCATAACTAGAGTGGCAAGCTGAGTCTTTAGTGAATATTTTATAAAGCTCTTCAAAACACAGAATTTTTTTTACAACATCCATTACAGAGGCTAAAAATAAATACTTTCCAGAGGGCACTATGGTGTGAGAGCGATTTAAAAAGATGCAATTCTCAACATGAAGTGAAACGTGGAGGGTCCCTCCAATAATGGGACAATACAGGTCCCAGGTGGAGGCTGTGTGGCCACGTGCTCTCCTTCCCCTCCACAGAACAGACACCCTGTCAACAGAGGGAAGAAAAAAGGCTCCTCATTTATAGCTGGGGATGTGCAGGACCAATGACCTGCTGGGGGATCTTCCGGGGAATGCTATGGACTGTGAAACCATTCTTACAAGCTGATGATGCCAAAGCTGGTGCCACCTGCATCTGCCCCATAGCTCGACTCAATTACAAAAACAAGCCACATGCCCAGGGACCACTCAGAGTATGAGCGTTTGCTTTGCCTACTGGGCAAGTTTCCAAAGATTTACACAAGATGAAGGACAGAAATCCAAAGATCAGGTTACTTAACTTTAAGAAGAGTAAGACAATTTATTTTAGTTTTGTTTAATTTTTGGGTCACCTTGGTGGTGCTAAAGGGACCATATGGGGTTCCGGGGATTGAACCCGTGTCAGCTGCATGCAAGGCAAGTGCCCTCCTCATTGTACTACTGCTCTGGCCTGAGTTAAGATAGGCTAACGGGTAGAGTCCCAATAAAAGGAGGCTAAGGAATGATAGTAATGACAGAAACCAAGCAACAACCACAAACCCCAAATCGCTGCTACTTTGAGCAAAGGGAGGCAAAGAAAAACAATTTCCCTCATCGGAGAAGAGTAATAAGCAGAGGCTGTAATCACCTGCAGGCAGACGGGAAAACAGCGACAGAGAAGCTGGCTTCAAATAGGCTAGAAATAATGAGCTTTGTGGGAAAGAATCTGAGGGCCACTTAGCAGGGGTGAATATCAGCCCTGCTCCAGGCTTCGGAGGGGCCCAGGGCTGTTCTGGAGGAGCTGCCAGGCAGGGTGGGGTGGACATGCCTTAATCCCCACCTCTAGGACCATCGCCACCAGCCTGCCCCCAGAAAACAGGAGGAATCAGAGCTCAGATGCGGGGGGGTGTCTTTGGAAACACTTCAGGGCCCGGAGGGGGCACCAATCAGGCAAATAGAGGCTCAGAGAGATAGCAGAGAGGGGGAGGTGCTGGCCTTGCATGTAGCTGACCTGCGTTGGTCCTTGGCACTGCATATGGACCCCTGAGCACTGCTAAAAATCATCCCTGAGCCAGGAGTAAGCCCTGAACACCCTGGGTGTGGACCCCAAAACCAAGGGAGAGAGACAGACAGACAAAAAGAGACAAGAGACAGAAATTTGGTTTCAGTTTACTCATTTGTTCGCTGGGGATAATAACAGATTTCTTATGTCTATTTGACGGTGACTCCCGTGATCTGTCATCCCCTGGCAGCTCACAGGCCGGGGGTGTCTTTGAATGTGATTGGGAAAATTAGACCCTCTTTGCTTCCAGAAAGCTCTTCCTGCAATTCGGATTGTGTCCCGGTTTACAGACACCAGCATAGCTCACAGGACCTGCCACTTGGCTGCCCACAGAGATCATGGATCTCCCTATAGCACATTCAGTGTGGCAGAAGGCTCCAAAGAAGCTTGTCACGACTTCAAGTGTGGCAGATAATTAGGTGATACGGCCCGACACTGCTTATTTATGCATCTCCAACAACACAACTCTAGCGGGCTTTTCGAAATCTGGTAACTGCATTGGAAGAGAATTCACATCCCTGGAGCACTTGGCACTTGATGCTTTCAGGCCTGGGTATGTGGGGAGAAACCCAGAAGCTGCCCCAGCCGGGGGCCCAAGGAGCATAACCGAGCGTGTGTGGGGTAAAAGATATCAAGGTACTGGCCATTGAGGCAGTGACAATTCCACGATGACAGTGATCACTGGAAACGATCAGTCTGGACAAGAACTGAGTTCTGGACGTAGGGGAAGGGGTAAACACAAGAACCTTTCAGTACCTGCACTGCAAACCATAATGGGCAAAAGGGGAGAGAGAACAAGAGAGGGAGAGAGAGGGGGACAGAGAGAGAAGGGAGAGAGGTGAGAGAGGAGAGGGGGGAGAAAGAGAGAGGAGAGAGAGAAGAGAGAGAGAGAGAGAGAGAGAGAGAGAGAGAGAGAGAGAAAGTGCTTGCCACAGAGGGAAACTGGGGACATTGGTGGTGGGAAATGCACACCAGTGAAGGGACAGGTGTTGAGACATTGTATGATTGAACCCCAATCATGAACAACTTTGTAACTGTGTTTATTATGGTGATTCAATTTTTTAAAAAAGACAGTGACAATCATCCCATGGCTGTTATTAACCTAACACGTGGGTTGACGAATGCCCTGCCCCCTACTAGCCAACTATCACCGAACTTCCAATCCTTTTCTCCAAAGAGCTGTTTGATGGGGTTATTGCTCTGGATTTCTTAGATGGATTCAGAGGGCAGTGGACATTATCCTATTGGTTTCCTCTGAGATTTACGATGACTTATCGTCAGCAAGAGCATTCATCAGCAGGGGCTGGAGAGACAGTACAGCAGGTATGGCGCTTGCTTTGCACGTGGTCAGCTTGGGTCCGATCCCCGGCATTCCATATGGTCCCCAGAGCACTGCTCAGAGTAATTCTTGAGTGCAGAGCCAGGAGGAACCCCGAGCATGGTAGCAACCCCTGAGCAACAATCTTTCCTGCTACATGTGTTATGAGCTTCCTCTCATCAAAAGTTCTCTTTGCATTTGTTTTCGTGTTTTAGATTTAAAATTTTTTTTAAAAAATGGAATCACTGTGAGATAGACCCTTACAAAGCTGTTCATGGTCAGGTTTCCGTCATACCGAAGTGTTCCAACACCCGTCCCTCTACCAGTGTACATTTCCCAGCACCAGTGTCCCCAGGTTTCCTCCCATCACCTCCCCACCCCACCCCCAGGTCTGCCTCTATGGAAGGCGCTTTATCTTCTGTCTGCCTCCCTCTCTCTCTCTCTTTCTCTCTGTTTCCATGCTTTTGATTATCTAGAACTGTACGTAAAAAATGCCCTGTACTCAGAGAATGTTGGAGTGAAAATTAAAACTTTTCCCCCCATGTCTCATTGTGGCAGGATTTAGAAAAGTGAGCTTTGTGAAAGAATAGGCTATTGTTATTTTCTTTTAATGTTCTCCAGAGAAAGTACAAACAGGAGACGCTGAGTGTTCCTGGTGAGTGCAGATGCCTGAGTGACAGGAAAGCATCCTGGCTCCTCTGACAGAATGTGCAGACTTTGAAGTGGCTTCTCTACTCATCCATTCGCCTGCTCCTGAATGTATTGGTGTGTGTGTGTGTGTGTGTGTGTGTGTGTGTGTGTGTGTGTGTGTGTGTGTGCTTAAGCCATCAGAGCAGACAGATGTGCATGTAGATAGAGGAATGGAGGTCCAGCCCATTTCTACTGTAGGTGGCAGAGAAGTAGCCGGTCACTGGGGTCATGGCAGCCTAAGTCCAGTTGGGCATTTCTGGGTCACACTAGCACTGTGTGGTGGCCACTCCTGCCATGGAAGATTGCTCCTGGCAGTGCTTGGGGAGCCACGTGGTGCTGGGGATCAAGCTGGGGGCTGAAGCATGCAAAATCTTTGCCCCAGTCCTTTGTGCCGTCTCCCTGCCTCTGAGGGCTAGTAGGGGCCCAGAGCAGCCCTACTCAAGGTTTGCACCTCACGGGCTATGCAGCTTTGGCACCTCTGTGGCCTCTCTCGGCCTCTCCCTTGATCAAATACATGCAAGAAAGACATCCAGTATGTATCCAACGGTCATCCCAATTTTCAGTTCTATGAGACTTAAAATTTTTTTTTTCTATAAACGATCATGGAGGTGCAGGAGATTGCAGGCAGAAAGATCCCTCCTGCTTTCCGAAGCCAGGTGTGTCCATGAAAACTTTGTATCTGGTTTGGAATGGAATGTAATTGGGAGGAAAGAAACCATCAGGAATTGTAAAAGATCCTTGCTGTTGGGCTTACTTCTGGTTCTGCACTCAGGGATCACTCCTGGTGGGCTCTGGGGGCCATATGTGCTGCCAGAGATTAAACCCAGGCAAGGCAAGTGCCTTACCCACTGTACTATCTCTTTGGCCCCAAAGATCCTTCCTTTTGGTCCAAGGGGAGAGGGTTGAGCCATACCCCACAGTGCTCAGAGGCTGTTCCTGGTTCTGTGTTCAGGAATAACTCCTGGTAGTACTCCAGGGACCTTATGTTGTGCTAGAGATCAATCCATCCTTGACCCTATATGCAAAGCAATAGCATTACTGCTTGCATTATCTCTCCAGCCCCATGAAAGATCTTTTACCTCAAATGAATAAGCAACAAGTTCTCATTAAAGCGGCATGGAATGGAGAAGCAATCACTATTCATTTTCAAGGATAAAAAATATGGGGCATTCCTAGCTTCTGTGCCCCATACGTGGTAAAATCTACGTTAGCACTGACTTATAGGGAAAACAGGAATGGTCGGATGAACACAGAGCCAGAAGCAAGCCGTTCCGGGGAGGGAGCAGGGCTGGCCACTGATGGTGAGGGCTGCTGCAAAGCCAATACTGA
The DNA here is from genome assembly GCF_027595985.1 of Sorex araneus. Classification (NCBI taxonomy): domain Eukaryota; kingdom Metazoa; phylum Chordata; class Mammalia; order Eulipotyphla; family Soricidae; genus Sorex; species Sorex araneus. The sequence continues at coordinate 127,593,887 of NC_073303.1, forward strand.
CGCTGGCTTTCTCTCTGTGTGTGGTGGTAAGTGAAAAATCCTCTTTAGATTTCTTCCTGTAAAAAAATTAACTTTATTTTTAGAAGAGTTTTATGGAAAAATTGTAAACCTTACAATAAGCTCTCTCATTCCTTCTACCCAGCTCCCCCATTATAGGTATATCCGGTATATCCATTACCACCAGTGAACTAATGTTGGCAGAGTATTAACTACCTCAAGTCTTTACTTCCTTCACTTGCCTGTTTTTCCCTATAGTCCTTTCTCTGGGCCAAAGTCCCACCTAAGCTATCGCCTTACATTTGATTATGTGTCTCCTCTGTGCACGGATCACTCCTTGCTTGTCTCTGGATTTCCTTGTTTTTGAACAAGCACACATGTAGCTCTTCATCCAAGGGAAGGAGTGCCACAGGTGCTTTGGAAAATTGGGGACACCTGTGGTAAGAACTTGTTGCATATTCATTGGGGGAAAGGATCTCTCATGGGCCTGGAGGGATAATGCAGGAGGTAATGCTATTGCTTTCATATAGAGTCAAGGATGGGTTGATCCCCAACACAGTATAAGGTCCCTGGGGTACTACCAGGAGTTATTCCTGAACACAGAATCTGGAACAGCCTCTGAGCACTGTTGGATATGGATCAACCCTCTCCCCTTGGACCAAAAGGAAGGATCTTTGGGGCCAAAGAGATAGTACAGTGGGTAAGGCACTTGCCTTGCCCAGGCATGGCCTGGGCTTAATCTCAGGCACCACATAAGACCCCCAGAGCCCACCAGGAGTGATCCTTGATGCAGAACCAGGAATAAGTCCAAAAGGTTCTTTCACAATTCCTGATGATTTCTTTTCTCTCAAAATATCTATCTAAAAGCACCTCTAGTACTGGATTTTCAGATAGATTTAACAGGAACAAAATACTGTTTTCTAAGATGGAAAAAAATGACACTTTTTTACACAGTTATTTCCCTTTCCCTAATCCTAGTTTCTTTTGCCTTTCACCTTCCCCAATTCACAGGACAGACTCCCTAGACTGCCTCTGCTGTGGCTTACAGGGTAGAGTAAGACATTTTCAGAGGGGGCGGGGAGATAGCACAGTGTGTAGGGCACTTGCCTTGTATATGGTCAAACAGGGTTTGATCCCTGGCATCCCATATGGTTCGCTGAGCATCACCAGGAATAATTCCTGAGTGCAGAGCCAGGAGTAACCACTGAACATCATGAGGTGTGACCCATCAACAAAGACAAAACAAGCATTTTCAGAGATGTGTGTGTGTGTGGGGGGGCACACCTGGGCACAGCAATGAGGGGAGCTCACCTATGCCATGCATTCTCTCAGCCCTCTGTCACACGTCCAAAATCACATTTATGACATTTATGCAAGCATGGGCTCACAGTTCACCTGCTGGAGTACCTCTCATTGGAAAAGTTCCATGAAATAAAACTACAAAAACACAGCAAAGCAAATGACACCGTTGTTTGATGACTTAGAGGAAATTCTAATCTTGAAATAATGCACGCCAGGAGCCCGTGTCAAACCTTTGCTGAAAGGCCTTGTTAAGCTTTTAAAATCAGAATTGTTGTTTATTGGTGTTTTGCTCTGTAGAGTATCACAATTCCTTAGAAATTGATTTTCTTTTTTTTGGGAGGGGGTGTCTTTCCTCTTGGAGAACTCTGAAGCCAGCCAAAGGCCGGTTGCTAGGGGCAATGGCTGCTCTAGAGGAGGGATGCAGAGGCAGAAGCAGCCTTCGAGCAGCTCATGGGTTCTTCTGGAGGGGAAAGAAGCCCCCAAGTTTGGGCGGGACTGTCACACAGATACACGAGTGGGAAGGGCAGGTGTGAGCATCTGACCAGGACCAACCAGCAGAGGCTGAGACTCCTTTACGATGCCAGGGACATGGGGCGAATGGCCAACATTAAGGCGAGTTGCAGAGAGAAAAAGGAAAGGCATTTGGGGAGTGCTCACCGCTGACCCCTGGATGGTGCCTCAGTTTCCGGCTTGGTCTCAAGCCTGAGCACGATGCTTTGTGGCTTCTGGAAGCCACGCTCCTGCACCCACGCCCAGGTGTCTCCCTGCACCTTTCTGCATCCCTCAAGCTGGACCAGCACACAGCAGAAGGACGGGGCCTGCTTCTGCCACTAACGGCAGGATGCTCTGGGATGCGGCTCATCCCCACAGAGACTCAGGCGTAAGAAGCAAACTCGGGCTGGAGTGATGGCACAGCGGGTGGGGCATTTGCCTTGCACGCAGCCAACCCGGGTTAGATCCTCGGTCCTATATGGTCCCCCGAGCACCATCAGGAGTAATTCCTGAGTGTAGAGCCAGGAGTAACCCCTGTGCATTGCTGGGTGTGACCCAAGAAAACCAACCAACCAACCAAACAAACAAACAAAAGTAGCAAACACTTAGGCGGAGCTAAGACTGGGGCCAGGAGGTGTTAAAGGGGGTCTTGTAAGCGGGTGAGTAGGGGCGGGCAGGTGCCCCTTCCTGCCTGAAGGCCCAGCACCCTATGGTCACACACTGACACCCTCTGACACAGAAACAGCCCTGCACCACAGTCAAACCTCATCAAGCCACCAGGTCATTCCAGCACCACAGCCTCTGGACCATGTGAGTAGAGGACACTCCAAATCTCGTAATACTGTCAGCAGGATCACAGCAAATCTTGTGGAAAGTTGCATAGAATACCACCAAATACAATAATAATAATTAAAATGAAGCAAAATGAATAGCATTAATTATTTTAATATTAATAATATAAACTAGATAAAGGGCAATTTTGGCCGACATGCCTATGTTTTATTCTTTGTTGTAAAAGCATGCCATTCTTGATTGGTTAAATCCAGCTTGCTTGGGGCCCCATGAAGGTCAGCAGAAAGAAAAGGATCCTATAGCGCATTAATGTGAAGCCACCCCACCCTGCCCCGTGGAAGGTCTGGGGCCAGAGTCAGCTGTGGCCGGGAGCAGAGTGGGGGCTGTCAGTTTTATGTTAAGTTAGTATGTTATATTAAATTAATAATAATAATAAAAATTCTCAACAATAACCTAGAAGGCTCAATTAGCACTAATAGGCATATTGTCTTAGTTCTCAGACAATTACTTTAGTAACATCACTGTGAAATATAATAACAATGATCACAAGATGACTTTTATTGATCTAAGTTTTTTTTAAAATGTAGGAGCACTGTTTTTTATTCAGCCATTGATTAAGCTGATTGAATTGGGCATGAACTTCGCATTACTTTTTAAAATTTTTTTTTAATTTTATAAGTTAGTTCACACTGCTTGATTACATTCAACATTCAAACAGCAATCCCACCACCATTATACCTTCCCACTACCAAATTTGGTATGTTTCCATTCCAAACCCCAATCCCTGTCCCAAAACACAACCGAAACAATATATTTTGTATTGTCTGTTATGAAGAACTGCTGAAAATGCTTACAAAAAAGTGTTCATATGGAAACAGTTTGAAGATTGTTCTATTTTGGCAGGAGCTATTAAGACATTCTATAGGATATCACTGACATATTCTTAATGTTTGGGTGATGTGAGCCTTGACATGTAAATCTGAAAAGAAGTATATATATATATATATATATACTTCCCTCTATGATTTGTTGTCCACTATCTGAACCCCATCAAATGTAGTGTGCTAATTATGGGGAATGGGTACCGGGAGTCTTTATGATGTGTCGCGTGGCTGGGTCCAGGAGTATGTTTACTCATATGTGAGGCTTGGCCTGAGCACGTGGGGAGCGGTCTTGATCGTGGCGGTGGTTGGGTTGTGGAGGTGTTTGGCTGCTGGAACTGGGTCCCTTGGGGTGGGAAGAGGTCTCATCCGCCACCCTCTGGGGCGCCCAGGTAAAGACAGCCTGGTGTAGAGCCAGAACATTCTGCAGAGCTCTCTTTTGGGAGTTTTAGTTTATAGTCCCTGGTTTTTGGCCGTTGATGAGATTACATGGCACCAGGGGCAGTTTGTGGGTGTGACTGCCAAGCTACGGGAAAACTGGGGACCTGTGGGGAGGAGGCCCAGTCCCGATCCAAGCGGGCCTGGAGTTCGCAGTCACAGGTTCCCACCTACCTCTGTGCTACAGGCCCTAACTGCATCTTTTGGTCTCTTTCAAGATTTATGGGCCTCTGAAATAAGACAAATAAATGAGCTTATATAGCTGATCCGGAGGTGGTTTGTTGGTGTGTCTCCCACATACCTAACTTTTGGCTGTTTAATTTCTTGGTAAACTTGGTCCCAAGTTGTTGGGGCCTGGCCAAAGGCACAGCAGCAATTTTGGGGTATCTGGAATTCTGAAGGCACCATCAGGCTGCTGATACACTCGCCCCGCAGGTGCAGGTTGACCTGCTGGTGGCACCATACCCCCTATTGATCTAAGTTTTGATCATTCCATTCGCCTTTGTTTTATAAACAAACAATATGAAGCAAACCTTGCAAGCTGGGGTGGCAGGTGGGAAACTGGGGACACTGGTGGAAGAAAGATCACACTGGTTATGGGATTGGTGTTAGAATATTTAATGCCTAAACAACTGTCATATGAATAATGTGGTAAATCATGGTGTTACAATACAAAGAGGTGCTGGCATTTCAGGGAAGGTCACACTGGTTATAGGATTGGTATTAGAATATTTAATGCCTGAAACAACTGTTATGAAAACTTGGTAAATCATGGTGTTATAATACAAAGAGGTGTTGGTACCTTTGTCAGTACCCACATCACTATTGAAGTGATCAGGCTATTGACAGGAGGAAGGATAAAAGACCTACACCTTAACTTGGCAATGCCAGAAGCCTGCACACCACCACAGATTCACTGGAACCCTTTCTGCTTGAGAGGTGGTGTCAGTGAGAAGAGACTGACGTAGTTCTAAGGAGCAGACATCTCATCTCTCAGTTATTAAGGCCTTATTTAAAATATTATCCTTATAACACAGTGGTGCTCACAGTCCTTGTAATTCAATTGCTGGTAGCTTGTGCAATCAATCAAGAAAAGGTTAAAATATTTTTCATGCCAGGATCGAACATATCAATCTCATTTATTTGATTACCTTGGGTAATGAGGCTTTCTCGAGGCCAGATAACCTCATCATTATAATCACTCCTGATCATATTTTTGTTTAAAATGGAAAAGATTTTTAAGAGGCTTCCACCCCAGCCGGGGACTGTTCTAGGGTGTCTCCATCCTTTACATACTTCAGCACACGGCGTGACTCCGCTTGGCCTCCCAGCATCGAGGGGAGGGAAGGAACCGGTTCCCATGAAAAACAGCTTAAGCGAATGGCCTCCGGACAGCACTCATTTTATTCGCTGATGTGAAAATTCAATAAAATCAGCTAGACCATTTTCTAATTCCAAAGTTAAATTCCATTCCTGTAAGTAAACTCTTAAAAATCACTGGAGCACAATCATACCCTTTTCTTCATGCTGACCTTTCCCTTGGTGGGTACGAAAGCAAGCTGCATTCAACCAATCCAGAAGGGCGTGCTTTCACAAAACAATCACTACATCAATAAGGAATAAAACACAGGCATGTCCTGCCAAGATTCCGCCCCCCCCCTTTAGAATAATACCCTCTTTCTGAGACAAGTGAGATTTCCCACTTCTCCTTTGGGGATCTTTCTTGCCTCGGGCTCACTCTGGGCTCCAGTGGGGTAAAGTTCTCACAGCCACCCACCCTGACCCCCGGAAGGTCTGTCTGCCTCCTGCCCAAAACAAGGGTTTCCTCCAAGTCAAAACGAGGCCACTTGACTATGACCAGCCCCACAAACTTCATGCCTGTAGACTGGCCAGACAGACACGAGAACTCACCCCGCAGAGCACGGCATTAGCCGGTGTGGGAAGGCTGGTGGGGGGAGGGGGAGAAGGAGGATCCCCCAGAGATGGATGTGGAAGGCTGCCTCTATTCTTGGTCACCCTTTGAAAAATATCACCCCCTAAGAGATACCAAACCCAAGGCCTTTTTATTTTTATTTTTTGCTAGGGTGGCAGCAGAACCTTATCTGTGGCTGAAACGGAGCTCTACCTCCTGGCTGTTCCCGGGGAAGCTGCTTGGACGCTGCTCTGAGAAATGCTCCTGGGGACAGAGCGTTCCTGTGGGGAAGTCTTGTATGTAGCCGACTGTGGCTTCATCCCCAGCATTGTAAGAAAAGCCTGCAGAGCATTACAGATTCACTGGAACCCTTTCTGCTTGAGAGTTGGTGTGAGAGAGAAGAGACCGACACCTCATCTCTCAGTTCGCAAGGCCTTATTTAAAATAGGACCCTTATAACACAGTCGTGCACACAGTCCTTGTAATTCAGTTGCTGGCAGTTGTGCTTGTGTCCCCTGAAACCACCAGGAGTGATCCCTGAGCACAGAGCCAGGAGTAAGCCCTGAGCATGACTAGGTATAGCCCCAAATCCAAAAGTCAAGAAAAAGGGGTGGGGGGAATGAACTGTGCTTGGGACAAGCACCATCTCCCCCCCATGAACCACTTCCAGGGCCATGCTGGTCCTGATTCAGACTCATAAACCTCAGAAGAGATCAACAAGTTCTAGAAGATTCTCCCAGACACCTTCGCAAAGTTGAATCATCGAGGGCACCCCGGAGGGGAATGGGCCAGCCCAGGGCCCCAAACAGAGCCCCAGCAGCTGAAAGCTTCCACTCCCCACAATCGCCACCAAGCTCCTGGCCAGACCCCATTGACTGGAAAAGCCTCATCCAGAAATTCATCTGCTGAAAAACTCAGGTATGGGGGTTTGTGACTGAAATCTCCATGCTTTCACAGTCAGGATGGGCTACCTCCCCCCATCTCCCTGTACTTCCGGAAGCCCCTACTTCTGGAGCCATGTAATCTCAAAAAAAAAAAAAAAAGAAAAAGAAAATGAAATGCTCACACTCACTAACATTCTACTTAAATGTCCGCAGTCCCCTTATTAACCTCAGCTAACACCAGAAATAGATCTGGTTCTATCCGAGAATTCACGGAGAAGGTGGGATGTATTCAGGGAACAGAAAAGAGAAGCAGACAAATGTGAATATAACAGCACATGCCTAAATCAAGCAACTGAAAGCAAGAAACCAAACTAGAGAGATTATGAGGGGAAATTCCATTTGTTCGAAGTTTGGGGATGGAGCCAACTGCCTTGGTAATAGATCAGCACAGGGGTTACCTCAGGTCAAGGGGAGGGCGAGAGAAGGAAGGTTCCTGGGGGACAGACAAACTCCTTCCTTCTGTCTCTGGCCACAGTCACATCTGCCTAATACACAAAGCAGTAGAATTAGAGCTGTGCCTTTCAGTAGCTAAGGATAATTAGGCCACAATAAAACACTGTCAGTGTGAGGGGGGAAAGGCGTCACTGCCAAATGAATCAATAAACATAGCGTACAGGCAGTATTCATCATCATTCACAAGTTCAGCACCAAGGTGATGAGAGAGTGGGAAAAACTTTTAAGCTAGGAGAGAAAATTTTACAATGGGTCAAAATATGTGAACATGCATGTTTTTAATAAGAGAAAAATACGTACAAGATTTTTTAAATGGGAATTTCTGCTATAAATTGTTACAGACAAGCTGGATGGACCCCAGAAATGATTTCTGTTCTCGCTGATGCCAAGAACAGTGGAAGGCTCACTACTGCCTGGTTGGATTCTTTTACTTAACAGCAATCAAAATGTACATGCACCCTTCACAGCCAACATTTGTTTCACGGCTCAGAAAGTGTTTAGACATTATAATAAAGTTGCATTGGGTCTTCAAATTTATACACAAATAGCTTTACATATTTCAAAACAACTTACTAATTCTAGAAATTACTTTAATAATTCAATATTTCATAAGAAAACATTATTATGAAGCAAAGGTGGCTATTAATTGGAACACAGATTTTGAAAATTAGCTTGACAATATGATTACTGTATAATTTTAGAGCACTTTAATTTAATATTGTTCTATGAATATATTAATTGAAGTAATGGATGATGAATATTAACATTAATTTTATTCCACAAAAGTTTGGCTAAATGTGTTCATTAAAATAGCTCTCATAAAGCCTTTACTGCTGAAAAGAGTCTCAGAGGGATAAGAAAGAAACAGCAAGAGAAAGGAGAAACACTTTTCCATGTACTGTTTCTCCCTGGAGCCAGTGCTGATCGAGTACAGGTAACTTCACTATTAAACTCTGCCACAGCCGGAACACAGAGGGACAAAAGGGGTGTTCGTTTACATTATTAGAAAATGGCTTCCTGCCTCACATGCTGGGGGAAAGGCAGCCCAGAGAGAGAAGGGAACACCAAGTAAAATGTGGTTGGGGACTCCGCGCAAGAAGAGAGAAGCGTGCTGAAAGTAGACTAGAGAGACTGAACACGATGGCCACTCAATACCCCTATCGCAAACCACAACACACAAAAGGAGAGAGAACAAAATGGAATGCCCTGCCACAGAGGCGGGGTGGGCCGGGGATGGGATTGGAGGGTGGGAGGGATACTGGGTTCATTGGTGGTTGAGAATGGACACTGTTGGAGGGATGTGTTCTTGAGCATTGTATGAGGGAAACACAAGCATGAAGTTGGGTAAATTTGTAACTGTACCCTCATGGTGACTCACTTATTAAAAAATAAATTGAAAAAAAAGGCTTCCTGCACAATACTTTATTGGTTCCAAAACCAACATACAAAATGGTCATTTAGGTTGTACAAACCATAAAGAAATGATTGGACCCTGTAACCGTGTATTTTAGGATTTTTATTACGTGAATTAAGGTCAGCAAACTTTTTCTGTCCAGGTCTGATGGCTCTGGTTTTGTGTCCTGCGGGCCACTTTAGCTTCTGTTGTGCACACGGTTAAAAATCTAACTTAGTAATTAGGGTTAACTTAGCTCAAGGGTTAACTTGGTTAACTTAACCCTAACTTAGCTCAGGGTTACTGTTACAAGGTGGCCAGCTAGGTTTAACCCAACACCCTAACTGGTCCTTTATAGATCACTGAGAATGATCATGGAACAACTACAAGATTAATAAATATATAAAACTTAAAAAATTTGCATATTCACTTAAAATTTGCATATTCACTTGAAATATATATTTATAACCACCAAGATATCGCCTCTTTGGACGAATTTTGTTCCAGTTTACTACCCCCCTCTCCATCAATTTCAAAGGCACATGCTGGCTCAGTGTCGTGAAGGCAAGGAGAGTGGCTTTCCCTCCCCTCTCACCCCTACGCACCAGTCCATACTCTGCCAAGTCCAGGTTGGCCCTGAAGTTGTCCTCGATACAAGTCTGCCCTAGCCGTTCCTCCCATTTCTAACTCACTTATGTTTATTGTGCTAAGCCTTTCTACCAACCCGCGCCCTCTCTAGGCTGCAGTCCTTTGCAAAAGAAAGACGCTTGGTAAACCCAACGTTGAGAACCTTGTCCCGCACTGGCCCCACTAAACGTCTTCTGTGTGACTTTAAAGCCAATTTTCAGAGGAAACAAGGGCAAAGACTAACTGGCTTCTTCTCTCCCTGTCTGTCCCCTCTTCCTCCTCTGTCTTTCCTCCCCCACACAAGTCTCCATCTCTCTTCTGCCTGCCAGCCAGCCCCACATCCACAGTCAGTGCTCAAAGTCACTGACCGTGAAGCCACACGGTCCCCTGAGGTCACGGGAGCTAGCGGGGCTAAAGGCTGGCACTCTCTGAGTGAGGCCTGACTTTCCCTGGAGTTGGGCGTCGACTGTGAGGCCAGACCTGGTTTAGCTCGGAGCATCTCTCCGTTACCCTGGAGGGAGCTAGGCGCTGCTTTACAGAAGCCTGAGGTGGGTCTGATTTGGCTCCCTGACTTGTGCTTTTCTCATTATGCTTACTTCTGTTTGCTTGTTTGGGGTCACACTCTAGGGTGCTTGAGGGCTACTCCCAGCTCTGTCTTTGGGGGTTGCTCTGTCCATGCTCGGCAGGGTCCTACTGACAGATAGAGAAGCAAAGGCCATGCCAGGTTCATAAAGAAGCCAGAGGAAGTGAGGCCTAGGTTTCGGTTCCAGAGTTCCTGGAATTGAGCACAGATACCTGGAATTGAGTCATGATTTTCCAGAAGTGAGACAGCCATGGTCAACTAAAGTTTCCAACCAGATGCAGGGTGGAAAGCCCCCACCATGTAACTCTTATGTAAACCGATGTAACCCTTATGTACCTCCGACTTACAACCAATCAGCTAAGTACCAGTAGTGGAAAGCCCCTCAGACTTGGCCAAAAGGAGGTCTGTGGGAAGTCCCTGTTATATAATGTTATGGTATCAAAGCCCCTCACTTTTGAGACTCGGGGCCGCTTGTTCCAAGAAAGTTGCCACTGTGTTGGTGAGCCAGACAAAAGCCCTAGCTCAAGCTAGCCTATAAAGACCCTTTGCTTATTGCACCGCAACTTGTCTTCATGTGATTCCTCTGGGGAGATCTCGGCCCAGTTTAACACTACCAAGGTCCTTGTGGAAGGAACCACGTGGTGTTGGGGATGGAAACCAGGGTACCCACATGCAAAGTTCTCTGTTGTAGCCCAGCAAGCCATCTCTCTGACCTCTCATTACACTTATCTTTAAGTTCAGCTCAGCCTGCCTGGAAATGATTATACCCTTGGCAATATTCTCATTAAGATCTGCCAGAACTTAGAACAGCATCCTCTGACATTCTGTCATGCAAAATTGGCCTTTGTGAAGGTGAGACACAGAGCTTTTCTAAAACAAAAGCCCTTGTTTTCCCTTTCTGGAAATTCTCTCTTTATCTCCGAGAAGGCAGCTCTGAGCAGCCACTGTTCCATGGACACAAGTGCATGAAGGCGACGTGGTACTGGATACGGATGTTTTGAGATTTACAACTCTCTCAATGTGACCACATCCCCTGAGCACAGGTATGCACTCACATTCCTGAGTCTTCAGCCCCCTCCCACGTAGAACCAACTTTCCTTCCTTCCTTCCTTCCTTCCTTCCTTCCTTCCTTCCTTCCTTCCTTCCCTCCCTCCTTCCTTCCTTCCTTCCTCCCTCCCTCCCTCCCTCCCTCCCTCCCTCCCTTCCTTCCTTCCTTCCTTCCTTCCTTCCTTCCTTCCTTCCTTCCTTCCTTCCTCCCTCCCTCCCTCCCTCCTCCCTCCCTCCCTCCCTCCCTTTATGTTTTTGGGCCACACCCAGCATGCTCAGGACTTACTCCTGTCTCTGCACTCAGAGATCACTGCTGGTGAGGCTTGGGAGACTGCATGGAATGTCAGGGGTCAAACCCAGGCTGGATGCATGCAAAAGCAAGCTCCCCACCCCTTGTGCTATCTTACCTCTCCAGCCCAAATGTCCTTTCTTTAGGGGTCATATCCTGATGGTCAGCTGCCCCCACCTCCTATCCCCCACGATCCTCCCTGTCTGCCCCCAGTGTCGCATGCTGGGCCAGAATATGCTACATGGTCCATCCCAATCCACGTCCAGGGCCACAGTCCTTCTCTAGATGGGCAGGGAGACTCATGGACGCCGGGGCAGGTGCCAAACAGAGCCGAGTTCCAGAAACCAGGAGTTGATGCATGGACTCTACAAGTCCCTTTGTTTCCCCAAGGTGGACAATACTGACCCACCACCAGGGAGAGAAGCGGATGCTCCTGACCCAGTGACCGGAGGACGGGAGTGACCTGCAGGCCCTTGTACCAGACCACCGGTATCTGAGGGCGCCTCTGAGGGAGGGGGTGAGGCTGGCTTTCCTTGGCTCCGGGACTGTGAGGACCCACCCCCACCCTGTGCCTGGAAGGACCCCCTCACTGAGACAGTCGGGCAGCAGAGACGGCTCTGTATGAAGGATGCCGGTGTGAGTCTGGAATCCTGTGCCCGCACACCCTCATGTGCTCAGGCACCCCCCAGCCCCAGCCTTCGGCCCACACACCCTCACCCTGGGCAGCTGCTCAGACATAACTGGGCCCCTCCCCAGCCCTCCGCCCGCACACTCTCACCCTGGGCAATGGACCCCAGGCTTCCGGCTCCCAGTGGCTGCTCTGTGCTTCACAATTCCCTCCCCGTCCATCCGGTGAACCTGAGCTTGTGTTTCTAGCTGGCGCCCCTGCTCCCCCTGTGCGCTCCCTGGGCGCCCACTCCCCACTCCGCAGGCTTAGGGACCTTGCTCCGGGGCAAGTGGGGGCTTGCACTGGCTTTGGAAACCCCATACTCCCAGATTTGGGGGGACAGAAATTTGGGGGTGGGCTGGGGTGCAGCCCTGGACGCAGTTTTGCTGGCAGATGGGCTGGAGAGACTGAGGCCTGCCGGTGGTGGGGGCGGGGGGGGTGCAGGGGTGTCTCTCCCAGCCCTCTGCTGCTCTGCTGCAGACACCTGCCAGCCCCCAAGGAGCAGCCGGGTCTGGCCAGAGGAGAGGCCCGGCCTCCCGCGCCTGCCCCTCGCCTCACCTTGTGCAGCAGGAAGTACTGCAGGGAGCCGATGCCGCCCTGCTCCTCTGCCGTCCAGAGCACCAGGCGCAGAGTCCTCTTTGGCCGAAGCCCTGGGGAGAGGAATCAGACACAGCAGGTGACGCCTGGGGGCCACACCCGGCAGTGCCCCCTGCATGCGCAGCCTCGGGGGTGTGGTGCCCTGCTCCCACCCTCTCCCCAGCGCCCCCCTCCCCCTACTCCCCCATTCTGGGTGTACGGGGATGGTCAGAGCAGCGCCCCCTAGGGGCTGGGAAGCACAGCACAGGCCTTCGACAGGCTCAGCAAAGGTGCTGGGTCAGGGGAGTGGCAGGGATAGGGGTAGCAGGGGTGGTCTGCTCTGCCTGCAGCCTGCCCAGGGCCCCTCTCCTCACAGCCCAGCAGGCCCCGGTCCATGGCCACGCTTATGGGGAGACGAGACTGCACCCAGTCACAGCTGCAGGAAGAACAGGCAGAGGTGGGTGAGCAGAGCTCCCCAGTCTGCCACCGCCCCCCACCCCCGACACGGGGGGGACAGCCTGTGGGGGGGGGAGTGCATAGGCCAGTCCAGCACCCAGGGGATGTGCCCACCCTTACATGTCCTCGGGGCTCGTCCTGCCCTCCCCTGACAACAGAGGGCCAAGGTCACTGACTTAGAGTGACCCCCTATTAACAGGGTGGACTGGATCCCTCTGTGCCCAGGCAGCCACACGGCCAGTGTTCTGGTGCCCATGGCAAGCTGCCAATACCCCCGGAGTTCAGGGCACGTGCACGACCCCTTAGTTGTGCTCCAGAGAAGTGCTCCCTCTCTCACGGCAATATACATATATATATATGTGCATATATATATATATTACATACATACTACACACACACATATATATGGTGCAGCCAGATGGCCAATGGCCCCTCAGGCAGCACCCCCAAAGGAAGTACATTCTTCTCCAATTGGGGTAAAAGCATCATTTATGAGGTGGGGTCAGTAAGGCAGGGGCTGGGCTTCTGTCTGGTGTTATCCAGTGGGTGCCGGGGATCACTGGGCACCAGGCTGGGGGATGGACACAGCAGGCAATGGACTCAACCTCACTCCTGCAAGGGGGCACTGCCCTGCTCACCCTAGCGGCAAGGAGGCCACAGTGGCACCAGGGTGGGCATTGATCCCACGAGGCTCTTGGCTAGTGCCTTCCCGGAAGGACTCTCGCTCCAAATAATAATAATGCAAAATTTATTTTGATGATTGATAATTCGATACATTTTGTTGTAGTTGTGGGTTTGGAGTTTAGTGGTGGTTTTGGACTATTTTATTTCGAGGGGTCACACCCCAAAGTGCTCAGGGGGTACTTAGGGTTCACCCTGGCTCTGTGCTCAAGGATCACTCCTGATGGTGCTTGGGGGACTCTGGCCAGCTGGGGACTGATGCATTTGGCACTTTTTTGTCCTTTGAGGAACACAGATATTTATGTTTTGCCCCAATGCAAGGAAACGTAGCAAAATCCTTAATGTTTCCAATTCTCTTTTCTTCCAGTTCCCTGATTGCCCTTGGGCCTCACCCAGAGTAGCTGGGTCAGGGCTTTCTGCAGGAGACATGTAAAGGGGGTGTTGCTCGGTGCCCAGGGGCTACTCGGGCTATGCACTCAGGGACCACTCCTGGCAGGCTCAGGGGACACTAGCGGTGCCGGGGATCGAACCTGGGTTGGCCGTGTGCAAAGCAAGTGCCCTCCCCGCTGTGCTACCCTCCGGCTCTGACTCCCAACCCCTTTAAGGGGGAAAGGCAGCCCAGTGGGACAGTGAAGCCAACAAGGGGTGGACAGGCTCGGCCGGCTGTCTCCCTCTGCACCCTGCGGGTCAGCAGAGCCAGAACCTGGGTCCATCCAGCCCCTGGAGCGGCCCCAGCTGCATGGGAGCTGCCTCCCCGCTGCACCTGATCCTGCAGCTCTGCGGGCGTCTCTCCCTCACCCCGCACTCTAGTCCCGCCACCACTGGGGGGCCCTGGGTGCCGCCTGCACTGGGGAAGTGAGCTGAGACCTGCCAGCAGGCTCCTGGGAGAGAATCAGTCAGACACCCACTTCTTGTTATGTAAAATGCACACAGACACATACACACAGGCACACACACAGACAAACACACAGACACAGACACAGATACATACAGACACAGACACACAGACACAAACACAGACACATACAGACACAGACACACACAGACACACAGACACAAACACAGGCACACATAGACACAGACACACAGACACACTGACACATTGACACACACAGGCAGACACACACAGACACATACACACAGGCACACACACAGGCACACACAGACACACACAGATATACACAGACATATGCAGACCCAGACCCAGACACACACAGACACACTGACACACACTGACACACACAGGCACACATAGAGACACACAGACACACACGGACACACAAAGACACACACAGGCACACACAGATACACACAAAGACACACAGACACACAAAGACATACACAAAAACACAGACACATAGACACACACAGGCACACACAGACACACTGACACACATAGATATACACAGACACACACACAGGCAGACACACAGACACAGACACAGACACACACAGACACAGACACACACAGACATACACAGACACACAGACAGATGCACAGGCACACACAGACACACAGACAGAGACAGACACACAGGCACAGGCACACAGACACAGACACACAGATACACAACACACATAGACAGACACACAGGTACACAGACACATGCAGAAACACACATAGACCCACATAGATACATACACAGACACACATACACACAGAGGCACACACACAGACACACAGATACACACCCAGACACCCACACCATCACTCTTTCCTTTCCTTACTAGCAGGGGACCCCATCAGGCCATGGTTTGTGATGTCAGTGACACAGCGCACAGCTGGCTACAGCTTCTCGGGAGGGTGTGGGCCAGGAGACCACCTTGAGCACCAATGTTCTAGCGGGGCCCCTGGTGTCTGAGTGACAGGCAGCCGGCACACCAAGGGCAGGGCTGGGTGTAGGGTCCCCGTGGGCTCTAATTTCCATGTTGTTAGTTTGGGGGCCATCTGGAGGAGGCGGCAGCGAGTGTGACCAAGGGCACCCGGCTCGCATCTTGCTTCCTGCAATCAGGGCCTGGGGATGAGACCCAGGGGTGGCAGCCCAGGGCAGGGATGATCCTGGAAATCTCGGTGACCCCGACGAACTCCCCTGGGCTCCAGCCTTTGGCCTAAAATTCTAGTGAGGGACCCTGGTCTCAGCATGGCTTCACCTACCCCAGCGGGCCCCTCTCCAGCCCCCTGGCCCAGTGTGAGAATAACCCAGGGGCGTGGGGAGTTGGGAGCTTGTGGACCCAAAGGGGCACAGGCCACGCCCTGCAGAGTCCGGGGAGGCAGGTCCCGCTCCAGAGTCTAGTCCAGGATTCCTGGGGGCTGCCTGAGGGGCCTGCGTGGATGCTGGGCATCCCCTGGCAGGCTGCATGCACCCTGGGTGGACGGCTGCATTGCAGATGACAGAGACCAGCTCCCACCTCCCACCCATGTTTGTGGAATGGGTTGTGGAGGTACCTGCTCCCCTCATGCCAAGGGAGGGGCCCTAAATCCTGACCAGGATTAGGGTGCTCTTAGCCAGGAAGACCCCAAGAGTGGGCACTGCTGTGATAACGCTGGGGCCTGCGGTGTCTGAAGACTGTCCTGTCCCACCTGCTCATTCTCTGCTCTTCCCTCTGCCAAACACCGGCTACACCAACTTTCCTCCAGCCAGAACGTGCCAGGCAGTCTCGTGCTTCTGGTCCTTCACACCCTCTCTTCCTTCTGAGCAGAATGCCCTCACATTTCCTTCTGGAAAACTCCTGCTTACAGGCCCATCTTCAATGCCACTTCCCCTGGAAGAGCTCCCAGAATGCTGGGGCGAGGCTGGCTACCCCCTTCCCAGTAATGGTCTGGAACTTCATACACACGGGCACTTTTCTTTTCAACCACATTTCGACGTTCATCTCCTCATCAGACCATTTTCTGAGAGTTGCTGTTTCCTGTATCTGATGCTTACTTAATGAGTGCTGAATGAGTGGTTATCGGCAGCCTGGCTGCATGAATCAATATGAAGGAATCTATTTAGAGAGCCAAAAGCTACAAGCTTTCCCGTTCATCCCAAGCAAGCTGGTGCCCCTGGGTCCAGAAAGGTGGTATGAGGTGTTCACTGTGTGAGGTCACAGCCTGAGCCCCAGGTGGAAGCATCAGCAGCTGGCCTGAGAACCGGGCACCTGCCAGCCAGGCCAGCTCACCTGCCTCCACTGTTGTTCCATTTACCTAATCTTGTGGCTCTGCCAAGCTGAGTGGAAATATGGCACCAGCTATTGCTGTTGAAGAAATACAATCATGGAAATCCTTCTGCCTGCTAATTGGATTAACTGTGGGGATTTGTATTTTCAACTCTGACAACCCTCTTTAATTTTCTACTCTGATAATTTGATCATCAAGATAATACACAATAGCCTTTTTACGTTTAAAATGAAGAAAACCAATAAAAAAATGAGACAACCACCTTTATCATATACATAAATGACCTGTTGTTAAATTTCCTTATAAATTTTGCAGGCACATACTCAAATAATTTCATACATTTTAGACCTGATATTCCCACTTAAAACCATGACCTCTTCTGTACTCAATAATCTTCAAGAAAATGATTCTTTGTCTTGTGAACTACAACCTAATGTTTTCAAATACTTTGGGGTAAAAATACTGAGTCTAAATCATTTTTCAAAGACTGTTGAAACATGTCACCAGTGTTCCCAAGAAAAAGCACCAATTTATAGTCTCTCTAGAGATACACAAGACAAGCTACTTCTGCCTAATGTGGGAGTTTCCAGCTTAACTGCTTTCTTGGGTCAGTTTTTGTTTCGAACTTTACCACTTCTACTGTTTCCTTTGCCAACATTTATCACCACCAATACCACCACCATCACCACCACCACCACCACCATCATCACCACCATCATTACCATCACCACCACCATCAGCACTGCCATCATTATCACCACCATCATCACCATCACCATCACTACCACCATCATTACCACCACCATCGTCACCATCACCATCACCACCATCATCATCACTATCATCATTACCATCACCACCACCATCAGCACTGCCATCATTATCACCACCATCACCACCACATACACACTCTAGTAGTCGAAATGGACAACTCTTGTTTTCTTCTGGTGTGAATAGTGAAACAATGTGAATTCGACTTTTTGCATCGACTGCCTGGTGGAAGGGCTCCTTCACCAATCCAATATAATGTGAGTGTCGGGGAGGGGCCCTGACCCCAATCCTGCTGGCATTTTCAAAGACACTGTTTCTCTCTCCCTCTAATTACTGGGTGAAATGCAGACCATTTCATTCAAGTGTCCCCGAGTCTAATAATCAAGAGCTCGGAGGTGAAAGTAAGCCCTTCTGTGCTTCCTGAACTCGTGGGATGCTGCATCTACAAGCCAAGGCATCCCCACAGTACTCGAGCATCACTGGTGCATGCATTCCCAAAGTACTCCCAGTATCACTGCTGCAGACATCCCCACAGTACTTGTGCATCATTAGCACAGGGATTCCCAAAGTACTCCTAGCATCATTTCAAAAACAGGGCTCAGCACTGCCTTTTGAGAAAGGACTGATGCTGTGCCAAGTGCCCTGGACACGTCCTCTCTCAGGAAACAAACCACAATATTCAGATACCAGGTTCTAGTGATATTGGCTCTGCAAACTGCCGCTTCATGAAAGAGAAGGCACGTGTGTGGGCACACCCCCCGGAAGTCCCCCAAGCCTGAGGATAGAGCTCTCTCTTCAGAACCGGCATGAAAGGCTGCATGGACACACCTGGGTCCTCTGCATTGCAAGTTTGTTGGCAAAACACCGCAGGGACCTGAAATCAACAGCACTATTCCCATTTTAAAGGGCTCTTATGTTCTTGGTACTGTGCATGTTCCTTGGGGGGGAGGGGGGGTTGGTCCCAGGAAAAGGAGACACACAGTGATGAGGCACAGAGCCTAGAGCCGGCTGCCTTTGGCTCTAGGAACTGGAAGCTGAACTGAGAAATCAGAGCTGGGGTTTTCCCAACAGGGACAATCACTGGGGGGCGGGGGGTGGCAGCACTGGGCTTGGATCCCTCCCTGCCCCTGCGTTTCTCTGCACACCGGATGGGATGACTCTCTCCCTCCCTCCTGCCCTGCCACTAATGCATGCGGGAGCAACAATGACTAAGCACTGGTGGTGGGGTCCAGTGGGGTGGAGGACGAAGCAAGGCAGGCCATGGAGATGTGCCAGGAAAAGACTCCTGGTGCTCCCCATTCTCAGCCCCTTCTGACTGTCCCTCCTGCCAAGAGCAGCCAGGATTCTCTGGTGTCAGAACAGTCTCCCCAGCTCACAATGGAACTCCCAGAGGCCTCCTGACACACACAGAACCACCCCACCTGCCCCAGGACAGTTTCAGTGCCGAGACATCACAGCACAAGGCTCTGGCTGCTCTGGGCAGGGCATTTCCAGGTACTTTGTGTCCCCAGTTCACCAGGACGCAGAGGAACCATGGGACTGGTGTGGGTGAGCCCCTGTCCGCACACCACGTGGGGGTGACGGGGAGCCTCCAGGCATGTCCCTGGACAGTGGTGAGCGCAGAGACGGGGCACGTGACCCAGGCAGGATTAGGGAATGTTCCCCCAGGACAGGAACATGTGTGGATCGAACCCGCGTCGGCCACATGCAAGGCCTTATGTGTGCCTCACCTGCTGTGCCCTCTCTGGCCCCTAGCCTTGTTTCCAAACTGTCACCGTATTTGATGGGCATTCTTTCTCCTTTGGGGAAGAAGGATACGTAAGTGTTGCCCCAAAGGCAACATGCACAAATCCTTGTTACCAACATTTTTGCTCTCTTTGATACAATTTGGTGATTTTCTAATTTACATGTTTCGCTGGAGTGATAGCACAGCAGTAGGGCGTTCGCCTTTCACGTGGCCGACCCGTGTTCCATTCCTCCACTCCTCTCTGAGAGCCCGGCAAGCTACTTAGAGTATCCCACCCGCACAGCAGAGCCTGGCAAGCTCCCTGTGGTGTATTCTATATGCCAAAAAC
Organism: Sorex araneus; assembly: GCF_027595985.1. Taxonomy (NCBI): domain Eukaryota; kingdom Metazoa; phylum Chordata; class Mammalia; order Eulipotyphla; family Soricidae; genus Sorex; species Sorex araneus. The sequence continues at coordinate 127,613,423 of NC_073303.1, forward strand.
AGTAACAACAAGCCTCACAATGGAGACATTACTGGTGCCCACTCGAGCAAATTGATGAGCAATGAGATGACAGTGATGTTTCAATTCATAAATTGTCCCTTCCATAGCATTAGTTCCTGGACTATTCCTTCCACTGTGGTCTTTAAAAATTCCATGGGCTGATGCCAAGGGCTCATCTCCACCACTTCACTAATATTCCCTGTGGGGACACCAAACTGTGAAAAAGTTCAGATACCCCGGTGTCCAGGCTGAGAATGCTGGTGTCCTTTTGAAGGACCCCATGCTTCCAGAAGCCCTGCAGCCACACCCACCCTCGCACAGCTGCCATTTTGTCAACTCATTTCCCCTGAAGTCTCCGGACCACGTGGCCGCAATACTGAAATTCCAGTTGGAGCACAGCACATTAGATGGGAAAGTAACATCAAGGCCGAGACTATACTCAACAACAAACAATACCACAGGAGGCTTGACTAGCAACCAACAACTCGGCAAATCCTTAGACAAGGACTTAATAACCCTGTGATGACATATAACAAATTTCACATAAAATTTGACTCTAATGACTAGCACACAGCCAAAAGAACAAAAGCAATCGCTGTTGGAGAGGATGTGGGGAGAAAGGGACCCTTCTACACTGCTGGTGGGAATGCCGACTGGTTCAGCCCTTCTGGAAAACAATATGGACGATTCTCAAAAAACTAGAGGTTGAGCTCCCATTTGACCCAGCAATACCACTGCTGGGAATATATCCCAGAGATGCAAAAAAGTATAATCGAAACAACATCTGCACATGTATGTTCATTGCAGCACTGTTTACAATAGCCAGAATCTGGAAAAAACCCGAATGCCCTAGAACGGATGACTGGTTGAGGAAACTTTGGTACATCTATACAATGGAATACTATGCAGCTGTTAGAAAAAAGGAGGTCATGAATTTTGTATTCAAGTGGATCGGCATGAAAAGTTTCATGCTAAGTGAAATGAGTCAGAAAGAGAGAGACAGACATAGAAAGATTGCACTCATCTATGGCATATAGAATAACAGAGTGGGAGACTAACACCCAAGACTCGTAGAAATAAGTACCAGGAGGTTGACTCCATGGCTTGGAGACTGACCTCACATTCTGGGAAAAGGGCAACTCAGAGAAGGGATCACCAACTATAATGTAGTCGAAGGCCATGTGGGAGAAGGGAGTTGCGGGCTGAATGAGGGCTAGAGACTGAGCACAGTGGCCACTCAACACCTTTATTGCAAACCACAATAGCTAATTAGAGGGAGAGAACAGAAGGGAATGCCCTGCCACAGTGACAGGGTGGGGTGGGGGGAGATGGGATTGGGGAGGATGGGAGGGATGCTGGGTTTACTGGTGGTGGAGTATGGGCACTGGTGAAGGGATGGGTTCCCGAACTTTGTATGGGGGAAGCATAAGCACAGATGTGTATAAATCCGTAACTGTACCCTCATGATGATTCATTAATTAAAAATAAATAAATTTATTAAAAAAAAACAACACTGTGATTTACAAGGTTATTTAGAGTTGTGGGGGCTGGAGCAATAGCACAGCAGGGAGGGCGTTTGCCTTGCACTCGGCCGAACTGAGTTCGATTCCCAGCATCCCTTATGGTCCCCTGAGCACTGCCAGGGGTGATTCCTGAGTGCAGAGCCAGGAGTAACCTTTGTGCACCGCCAGGTGTGACCCAAAAAGCAAAAAAAACCCCACAAGGTTATTTAGAGTTGAGTTTTAGACATTATTGCAATATTGCATTATTATTAATATTAATTATTTCTATTTATATTACATAGAATTTATATATTTACGTATTTAAAGATATATAAATTTTAAAATAAATTTATACATTTAAATTTATATTATATAAATATATTTTATCTAAATTTTAATATTAACCATGTCAATTATTTTAATTTTGATATAGTTACTTTAATTTTAATATATAATAACATTTAAATTAATAACTGAATTAATTAAATTATACATTGTTTATATTTTAAATTTCTGATTTATATTTCAAATTTATATTTTATATGAGTGTATTTTATGTTTTATATTTCAAATTTATACTCTAAATTTATATTTAAATTTATGTTATATTTAAATATTATGTAATTAATATTAATGTTAATAATACTGTGATATTTAGACAATACTGCAACACTGATTCTACCACCAGTGTCAACTTCTCTCCACCAATGTTCCCAGGTTCTCTCTCAGATCCTGCCCTTCCACCCCTCCAGCCTGCCTCTTGACAGGCACCTTCTAAGTTTGGTTCTTACAGTTTGGTTTCAGTGGGTTTCTTGGTTTCAGTGCTGTTGACTCAGTGGTGTGGATATTTGGCTCCATCCTTCCTTAACACCACCTGTGTACCTGATTCCCTGACCTGGCCCCGTTGCTCCTCATCTGTCTCTTCTCCCTGCCCCTCCACTCTTCTTCTCCTTCTTATATGCTGGGGCCAGGGTTGATCTGGGCATCCTTCCCTTAAAACATTGCATTCCCTCATCCAGTTATTCTAAATACCACATGTAAGTGGGATTATCCTGTTTATCTTCTTTCTGGCTTACTTCATTTAACATGATGTCTTCCAGTTCCATCCACATTGTCGAGAATTGCATGATTTTATCATCCTTATAGTTGTGTAGTACTCCATTGTGTATATACCACATCTTCACGACTCACTTGTCAGCTGTTGGATAACTAGGTTGATTCCAAGTCTTCGCTACTGTACTTAGTGCTACAGTGAAAAATGGTGTGAGTACATTCTTCTGAATCAATGTTTTTCTGTCCAGTAGATAGTGGAATTGCTGGATGATATGGGAACTCAATTCTGAGTATATGGAGTACCCTCCATACTGTTTTCTACAGGGGCTAGACCAGACAACATCGCCACCAGCAGTGAATGAGAGTTCCCTTTTTGCACATTCTCACCAACATTGATTATTCCCAGAATTTTGATATATGCCATTCTCACTGGTGCAAGATGACATCTCATTATTGTCCTGATTTGGATTTCCTAATAATAAGTGTTAATGAGCATTTTCCCATGTGCCTGTTGGCCATCCACTGGCCTTCCTTAGAGAAGTGTCTATTAAATTTTTCTTCCTTTTCTATGATGAGGCTTTTAGATTTTTTTGTTGTTATTGATGATCTTTGTGACTACTTTATAGACCCTGAATATCAAACCTTTATCTGTTGCATTAAGTGAAAATATTTTCTCCTACTCAATTAACTGTAGATTCTCCCACTTAGTTAACTAACATAGTTTAGTTTTAGCCTATGTTTCTTTTGCCACACAGACACTTTAAGTTTGATGTAGTCACATTTATTTAGCTTTAATTCCGTAGCCTTTACCAATGGCATCATATTGTTGAAGACTCCTTTGATGTCTAGGTTTTGGAGCGCTGGCCCTGTATTTTCCTCAATGTGGTTTACAGATTCAGGTCTGATCTTAAGGTCTTTGATCCATTTTGAGTTGTATTTTGTGTGGGTGTGAGATATGGATCCAATTTTAATTTCTGGCAAAAATGGTTATCCAATTTTCCAGCACTATTTGTTGAAAAGGCTGTCTTATTTTATTTAATGCTCTCAGCTCCTTTGTTAAAAATTAGCTGATATATACATACATATCTCTATATATGAGGTTATCCTTGGACATTCTATTCTGACACAATGGTCGGAGAATCTTTATTCCAGCGCCATGCTATTTTGATCATTAGGACGTTATAGTACAGATTCAAGTTAGGTAGTGAGATGCATCCCAGTTTCTTATTTTTCAGTATGGTTTTGGCTGTGTGGGATCTTTCTTGGTTCCACACAAACTTTATAATTGACTGTTCCAATATCTTAAAGAGTGCTGTCTGAATCTGGATAGAGATTGCATTGAATCTATATAGCAGTTTAGGTAGAATGGTCATTTTGAAATGTTAATTCTTCCAATCCATGAGCATAGAATGTTTTTCCATTTCCTGAGGTCTTCAATTTCTTTCTTGAGCATTTTAAAGTTGTCATGGTACACGTCTCTCATCTTTTTTTGTTAGATTGATTCCTAGGTACGTGATGTTTTTTGGAGACTATTTTAAATTGGATAGACTATTTGATATCTTTCTCTTCTGATTATTTATAGATAGGAATGCAACCTATATTTTTGTGAATTGACTTTTGTAGCTGGCCACTTTGCTGTGTTGGTTTATTGTTTCTAGGAGCTTTTGAGTGGACTTTTTGGGGTCTTCAATGTATATCATTATGTCATCTGAAAATAGAGATTTATATCCATTTGATTTCCTTTTCTTGCCTGACTGTTCTTGCCAAGACTTCTAATACAATGTTCAATAAGGCTGGGAGGATGGATATCCTTGGCTTGTGCCTGAACTTAGCAGTTTTCATTTTCACCATTAAGAGTAATTATGACTATGAGCTTTTTATAAATAGCTGTAACTAACTTGAGGAAGGTTACCTCCACTCGTATTTTGTTGAGGATTGTTTTTATCATAAATGGGTATTGGATCTTGTCAAAGGTTTTTTCTGCGCCAGTTGATATGATACTATTGTTCCTTAAGTTCTAGAAAATTTTAAGCCAACCAGCCTTCTGTCTGTCCATTTTTGGACCACAACCAGAGACGCTCAGGAATTACTCCCAGCTCTGTGCTTGGGGATAGTTCCTGGTGGGACCACTCATCAAAATCAGGTCAGTTGTGATTTTGCACCCCACCCACTGTACTATCTCTCTGACTCCACTTTCGATTCTTTCCATGGCACTTCTCTGCTGATCTGCAAACACTGGGATATCAAACAGGCTCTGAGAGACGGAAACTCAGGTGGCTGTGTGGCAGAAGGGAATCTAAATCTGCAGGGTTGGAAGAATGGAGCTAATTTCCATTTTTCTCAAATTGGATTTTAAAATATCGAGAGAAAAATGTTGAGTTCTTTTAAGGAACCTGATAGAGCCAGACATATGATAGATAGGCTTGCTTTACAAATGCAAAAGCCTAAAATACAACACCTAAGCCATCTTCCCTGACCATTGCTTGGCACGGGTTTAAAACTTAATAATGTTCTCAACTCAAGTGAATGTGGGTCGAATGGCTGAATGCAAAATGGTTGTGTGATTATTAAGAAATGATGAATCTTATACATCGGAAGGCTCAGTTACGTAAAATCATTACGAATATGAAATCTCTTCCATTCAAAAGCATTCTTTAGACTTAATGTTTCTGAAATTAGAACAGTCCTATGACCGTTGAATAGATTCACTGAGAAGGGTTCTTTCTGCTAAAAAGAAAAACTCTCTCCCACAGAAGATGCACCTTACAATCACATTACTTGGAATGAAAGAGAGACTT